>NC_092756.1:75933154-76110654 GCF_047496795.1 Chiloscyllium punctatum | reverse complement strand
TCTGTCCATAACAAAGCAACTATTGTAGTACAGGTTGGAGGTTTTGGGCCAGCTGCCGTTTTCCAGTCCATCACCTTCAGATGTCAGTTTCTGATGATCCTCCCAACTACACCAAGCACTTTGTAACATAAAATTCACAAGGAACTGCACTGATTAACTCACCCTCACAGTACACAATGCAAGGTAAGACAATGATGTGACCACACAGCAACCCTGTTTATTAGTGATGATTCAGAAAGGCGGGTTTGTTGATAGCCAACATGCGGCAAAGCAGGGTGTGGCTTACAGTTGATCCACCAAATAAGTTCTCGATCTTTGTTGCCCCACTGAATGCAAACCATGGCTCTCCATCAAGAGATAGGAAAACATTGACCATAGACAACAACACACTACAAAGCAGCTCAACGATGAGAATTAAATATGGCAGTTGTTAAAAAAAGTGTAAAACTAAAAAGGGAAAAAAAGGATATTGTATAAGTTGTTGCACCAACTGTATGTTAGAATAGGATGCCATAACGTTGCCAGCGTACAAGTTAATGCTGTGTCAGTGACGGACGCCCCTCTGCATGTAAAGAGTCATATTTGAAAAAACACAACAGATGCAACATGATCGAGAAATGGTAGGAAGACAATGAAGACAAAACAATTAAGAGAGGGTGCTCACAAAGAGCAAACCTCACTGTGGTTCCACAAAGGGAAATATTCTCCCTTTTTCTGACTCCTCCTTCAGTTATGGTTCCACAGGTAGCGCACACACTCCAGTATTCACCCACTATTCGTGTCGATACCTCAAAAATGAACGATAGCAGAATGTTTGGCTGCAGCAAGACCAGAACTGCTTGCTGTATATTGATCCGAAGCAGCTGATTTATCCTCTTGTACTCCAGGAGTGAGAACTGTAATGCTTCCTTACCAGCCCCTGCCCAAGTCAGAATATGCCTGGGATCATATTCTCACAACATATACTTAGCAAGGCAAGTGACACTTGGGAGTTTTTCATGTAGTGCAAAATGAGTGGAAGGAACGCCAAGTTTCAGGAAATTGCTGTTATCAAAGTTAGCTTTCATCCGCCTGTAACCAAGAGCACAGCATTTTTTCCATCAATCACAATGCACATGACAGCAAGACAAGGATTGGCTTGTGACTCAACTGTCACAGTAGGAGCAATGGAGATGGAAGGAGCCCATAAAGACTGACCCATAATATGGGCTGAACTTGCAAATTCACTGACGCACAGGTGGAAATGCTTACTGTATTCCAGTGTTTAATCATGATTGCCAAAGTTCAGAAAAATCTGATTCAAAGATTTTTCAGTCAGTCATTCCCTCCACCACACCATCACTCCCAACCTTCCAACCAACTGCAAAGAACGAAGAGTGATTATTTGAAATATGCTTTTTGACATGTCTGTTGTGGGTGAGCCAGGCCATTGCAGTTTTCCTGCTTTGGGTTGTGCTGCGATCAAAATAAAACAAGTACGCCTTAGGTGGATGCTTCTCAGCTTCCCCGTCTGAATCACAGTTCCTAGATCTAACGCCCTTCTGGTCACACTTTCTTAGATGGAGGCAGATGCGAGGTGGGAGCAACTGCACACAGGATGGGCAAAAAAACAGCAAGGTTTAGAAAACAAAAGACAGAAACAGCCCTCACCTTCGCTTTCTTTTTGGCTGACTTTCGGACTTCTGCATCTATTTCCTCCTCTTCTCTCAGCAAATCTTTATACGAGCGCTTCTTCTCTCGTTGGCTTCTGCCTGCTGCCAGACCCACCTCTTCAATTCCGCTTTCACCCACTACACAATCTGCAACAGCAGTAAAGGGCTTACAAATCATCTATTTATATTTGAAATATGTATATATATTTACCCCTCCAATTTTTGTTTTGGGAGGGGAGGGAAGCAATGTGGGAAAGAAGGTGCTTCCTGGCAGTGACACCTTTCCTCTTTCAGCTCAGGGGTACAATGATTTGGGCTTCATGCTCCTTTCCAGCACCATCACTGCAGTTCCTTTATGACCTGCAGAAGTTTTAAGCATGGGTGGGTTATCTCTATTAGATGTGCAGTTGAATTCTCCTCACAAAGAGGCCCAGTCAAGAACTGGTGGTCTCCGCCTCGTTCGTTAGAACAGGTCAGCCTTGGTTCATTTACCATCTCCTCTTCTGCAACATGAAAGCCAATCACCTATCAAGAGAAAGCTTATTAACAGGTCTCTCCCTGTGACACTCTGTAACCAGCCTCTCCAATGCAATGGAGCACCCCGATATGTGCGGCTCTACAACTTTGCCTCGGCTTGCTGCCTCCTCTTGACAAAGCATTTGACATTATCCCAGGTGTAAACTGACAACTTGCATCACTCCAAGACTTCAGTGTACCAAACAATCTTAGTGAATGGATAAGCAAGTTTAAATGCTCAGTTGATAAAATTAGGTGTGCGCATTTGGGAAGTCCAGCATCGTAAAGGCTTTTTTCTTCTGCATAAACCGTCATCAGCGTGCTCTTTGGCATTCCTCAAGATAGGTGATGAAAAATAGCCCAACCAATGGTCGCAGCAAGCACTCGATGCACTAAACCTCAATTACATTTTTGAATTCAATGATCAGAAGAATCACCCCTGAATGCACATGCTCAAGCTTCAGTGGAATCACAGAATGGTTACATCAAGGAAAGGGGTCCATTTGGCTAGGCATGATCGTCCAACACTCTGCAACAGCAACTCAGCTGGTCCCTCCTTTATCCCAGGAGCCCTGCAATTTCTTTTACCTTTCCAGTTGTTTCTCCAATTCCCTTTTGAAAAGCATGATAAGCAGGTGGCCTATTATCCTCCTGAAAATCAGATTAACTAATCACCTTCTAAAGATCCTCGACAATCATGATGGAGGACCTTTAGAAATCTATTAGGATCAAATCTGAACACAGATATGAAAGAGTTCCATAACAATCCAGAAAAGGCAGGTGACTACAAGTCAAACATATTAAAAGTCTATATCCATTCCTAGCCCACATTTTTTCCTCGAATTCTGCAGAACGTGTTCAATATTTTTAAAAATCCAAAAGCCTTGTGGTTTGCCATTCAGTTGCAGGAGAGATATCGATGTTGCTGCTCCTCAGCCACGATCCAACTGAATGACAGAACAAGCTCCTGGGGCCGAACAGCCCGTAATGTCAGGGTGTTAAACTCCACAGTAGAACAGCCAAGTGAAAGTCAAATGGTTTGGGCTTCCCCTAGAAACTGAGTATCACATTCTTGCCTGGGTTCCAACCTTGAGGATGCTTCTTGGCAGGTCAATCAACTGAGCTGCAACAAGGAAGTTGGAGAGTATCTCTAGAGCATGTAATGTCCTGCCTGACTGCATCAGGACCCTCCTTTTACATGAAGTAATGGAAGCAAAAAAAGTGGACTGAAAACAAATACCAAATTAGTAGCTAGGTGAAAAATAACTTGAAACAAAGCATATTTATTAGGTTTTTGAAGATACAAAAAAGTTATGATCAGAGCATCTTATTCAAGTATATGTGTTCAGAGGTAAGAAACATCAACGCTTACAATCGAGTTCCACCACAATCATCACTTGTTTTGCCTTCAATATCAGAATTAAGCATTCCCGCAGCAGGAATAGCAGAGCAGATGCAGTACGTCTTTACACTAAGTGGTGCAGAAGAGCACCTCCTGATCGGTCATCATCAAGCTTTATTGCCCCAACCTACCTTGTGCTGGCAACAGAGACCCACAAGATTTGTGAGCTGTGTGTGACTGCCTGATGGTGCCAAAGGCTGATGGGAAAGTAAATGGATGAATGTGTGTGTCAGGGGAGCTGGTACAGTACTGCTCTCAGGAATTCAGAAGTGTGAACAAAAGGCAACTCAAGATCATTCTGTAAATTCTGGTCCAGTCTATGCCAGCTGAAGGAAAGTCTTGTGCTGTAGACTTACATTGAAAACCTGAGGCAGATGGGTTAAATTTTGGGTTTTTCCAGGCATGGCTACAAAATGTAGATATTCATTCAGTCCACGTGAATTGGAACCCACGTCCCAGAGATAAAAAATCATATGCTAAATCACCATGCATCCATCCCATTAACTATTTAAATTAATCACATGCTGCAAATACAAACGATTTTGTGAACGATTGAGAGAAGGTGCAACGTTACAGTTTGCCATCCCACATACTGTATATATGTCTAATTATCTTATGACTGCAATTAAATTGTTACAAGTAAGAAATAAAGACAGCTACCATAAAACTTAATGTACTGCATGGAATTTGTTCAACGAGCTGTGTTGATATATTGCCTTTACACTAGTAAATCAAGACTCTCAGGACTGCTATCAAAAAAAAACAAACTGATACTGGGCCAGTCAAGCGATAACCAAAAGCTTGGTCAAAGAGATAGGTTAAGTAGCTTTCCAGAATAGAGAGAGGCAAGAGACTGAGAGGTTTAGATATGGAATTCCAGAGTTTAGTATTTAAAGCAGCTGGATGCATAGCCGCTAAAGCAAACTCGGCACACTTTTGTTGGAAACCCTACAAATGGCCCAGTGTATGTTACATTGGCAGGAGAAAAGGCCTCTGCCATACAGCATTATTGCAACAATGTTTTATTTCAGTACTGAGAGCACGTATACCAAAACTGATAAGCAATACAAACCAGCAAAGGGAGAAGCACCAGACTTTGGCAGATCAGCTCACCAGACCTGCAGTGGGCATGGAGAGAGTGTGCTTCTACAGGAATCGGCCGGGTCCTCCTACTCCTGGTTCCCAAATAGCGTATGTGAATATTATGATTTGAATCAGATGATTCCCAGTCAAAAAGGTTGCTCATGTTAACCCAGGAATCTCGTGTCCTGAGTTCTGATTTTTCTACTTTGTTTTACTTGGATTCTAACCAATACTAACTTTCACCAGGAGAAAGTGAGGACTGCAGATGCTGGGAATCAGAGCTTAAAAATGTGTTGCTGGAAAAGCGCAGGAGGTCAGGCAGCATCAAAGGAGAAGGAGAATCGACGTTTCGGGCATAAGCCCTTCTTCAGGAATGAGGAGGGTGTGCCAAGCAGGCTAAGATAAAAGGTAGGGAGGAGGGACTTGGGGGAGGGGCGTTGGGAATGCGATAGGTGGAAGGTGGTTAAGGTGAGGGTGATAGGCCGGAGAGGGGGTGGGGGCAGAGAGGTCGGGAAGAAGATTGCAGGTCAAGAAGGCTGTGCTGAGTCTGAGGGTTGGGACTGAGAAAAGGTGGGGGGTGGGGGGGGGAGGAGAAATGAGGAAGCTGGAGAAATCTGCATTCATCCCTTGTGGTTGGGGGGTTCCTAGGCGGAAGATGAGGCGCTCATCCTCCAGGCGTCATGTTGCTATGGTCTGGCGATGGAAGAGACCAAGGACCTACATGTCCTTGGCGGAGTGGGAGGGGAGTTGAAGTGTTCAGCCATGGGGCGGTTGGGTTGGTTGGTCCGGGTGTCCCAGAGGTGTTCCGCAAGTAGGCGGCCTGTCTCCCCAATGTATAAGAGGCCACATCGGGTGCAGCGGATGCAGTAAATAATGTGTGTGGAGGTGCAGGTGAATTTCTGATGGATATTGAAGGATCCCTTGGGGCCTTGGAGCGAAGTGAGGGGGGAGGTGTGGGCGCAAGTTTTGCATTTTTTGCGATTGCAGGGGAAGGTGCCGGGAGTGGAGGTTGGGTTGGTGGGGGGTGTGGATCTGACAAGGGAGTCGCGGAGGCAGTGGTCTTTCTGGAACGCTGATAGGGGTGGGGAGGGAAATATATCCCTGGTGGTGGGGTCCGTTTGGAGGTGGCGGAAATGACGAAGGATGATCCGATGTATTTGGAGGTTGGTGGGGTGGTAGGTGAGGACTAGTGGGGTTCTGTCCTGGTGGTGATTGGAGGGGCGGGATTCAAGGACAGAGGAGCGGGAAGTGGCGGAGATGCGGTGGAGGATATGCGGTGGAGAGCATCGTCAACCACTTCTAAAAAGAAATTGCGGTCTTTGAAGAAGGCGGCCACCTGGGTTGTTTGGTATTGGAATTGGTCCTCCTGGGACCAGATGTGAGACCTCTCCATCTCTATCTCGGACGACCGACTCAACACGGACGTATACTATAAACCGACTGACTCCCACAGCTACCTAGATTACACCTCTTTCCACCCTGCCCCCTGTAAAAACGCCATCCCATATTCCCAATTCCTTCGCCTTTGCCGCATCTGCTCCCAGGAGGACCAATTCCAATACCGAACAACCCAGATGGCCTCCTTCTTCAAAGACCGCAATTTCCCCTCAGACGTGGTTGACGATGCTCTCCACCGCATCTCCTCCACTTCCCGCTCCTCCGCCCTTGAACCCCGCCCCTCCAATCACCGCCAGGACAGAACCCCACTAGTCCTCACCTACCACCCCACTAACCTCCAGATACATCGGATCATCCTTCGTCATTTCCGCCACCTCCAAACGGACCCCACCACCAAGGATATATTTCCCTCCCCACCCCTATCAGCGTTCCAGAAAGACCACTCCCTCCGCAACTCCCTTGTCAGATCCACACCCCCCAGCAACCCAAACTTCACTCCCAGCACCTTCCCCTGCAACCGCAAAAAATACAAAACTTGTGCCCATACCTCCCCCCTCACTTCCCTCCAAGGCCCCAAGGGATCCTTCAATATCCATCAGAAATTCATCTGCACCTCCACACACAATGTTTACTGCATCAGCTGCACCCGATGTGGCCTCCTATACATTGGGGAGACAGGCCGCCTACTTACAGAACGTTTCAGAGAACACCTCTGCGACACCCGCACCATCCAACCCAATCGCCCCGTGTCTGAACACTTCAACTGCCCCTCCCACTCCGCCAAGGACATGCAGGTCCTTGGCCTCCTCCATCGCCAGACCATGGCAACACAACGCCTGGAGGAAGAGCGCCTCATCTTCCGCCTAGGAACCCCCCAACCACAAGGGATGAATGCAGATTTCTCCAGCTTCCTCATTTCCCCTCCCCCCACCTTGTCTCAGTCCCAACCCTCGAACTCAGCACTGCCTTCTTGACCTGCAATCTTCTTCCGGACTTCTCTGCCCCACCCCCACTCCAGCCTATCACCCTCACCTTAACCTCCTTCCACCTAGCACATTCCCAACGCCCCTCCCCCAAGTCCCTCCTCCTTTTATCTTAGCCTGCTTGGCACACCCTCCTCATTCCAGAAGAAGGGCTTATGCCCGAAACGTCGATTCTCCTTCTCCTTTGATGCTGCCTGACCTACTGCGCTTTTCCAGCAACACATTTTTAAATACTAACTTTCACGTTTGAAAATGGCTCTTTTGGCCTGTTCACATTTCACAACAAGTTAATGCTTTTTGATAAGACAGGTTGCGGCAGCAGGGCAAAAATCTCAAGATACAGAAATGAATTACTTAAAAAACGTAAACAGCAAGTTTGCACTGCATAAAGAGGGCCATTAACAATATGTTAGTAACAATATGCATGACATAAGGTACATGAACCACTCCTAAACTTAAATAGTGCCCCTTGAAATAAAAGACATTTATAAAATTTCATGTCTATTATATTAAAATAAACTGTAAAAGCAACCTCAACAAACCAAATGTCTCTTTGTACTTTACCAAAAAGAAAACATCTGATGGAACAGATTTAAAAACTGAAACTGTGCAGATTCAAAACAGCAGCAGGAAATTAGCCACGCAAGAACGTGTGAGCTTCTGAGCTTAGTCAAGCACCGAGGACTCTTTCCAAACAAAAATCATACAGTTTAGACACAACTGGATTGGTCCAAGCTACATTCAATTTGACATCACCCAAAGCAAATTACCTTCTTTTCTCTTGAATGCTTCATCATAAGCCATGACTGGAATATGAATTTAAAATATTGTCTGACTGGGCAAACATTTGGAAAACCAGGTGCTTCGGCCAGTTGGAGATCTCATCTGCATACAATCCTGCAGCATATAAGAGAGAAAAACAAAAATATCATATTTTAACATATCTCTTTTCACAGGACATAATTATCAGGAAGGATGAGACGGCCTGGAGCTTTTTCCCCTGGGGGTGCAGGGTGACCTGGTGCACATTAGAAAAAATACATAGACAGAAATACTGTGAAGAAATCCAAAAATATGGCTTGTGGTTATTTTAAAAAATGCAAGAAATAATTCAGAAATGCACTGATCTACAGAAAGTTGAGAATGTGGAATTTATCATATCCTTGATATGTTAGTAATTACTTGATATCTTTATGGGATTTCTGGACTTGACTAGATGATTGAAAAAGGAATGAGATGGGCATATAGAAAGGTTTAGGAGAATATTGTAGGAGGTGATGCAAAAGTGGGAGAAAGCATGAGTTCATATTAGCACCAGCATGGACATGGGCCAAGTGGCCACTTTCTGTGCCATAAACATTGTGATTCTGTGCTCTGCAAATTCTATGGAATATTTAGAACTATACATCATCATCATCTCTTCCTGTCTACACAGATCGCTGCTGGTGTCTTGTTTAAATAACATTTGAAACAGGCAGCACAATTAAAGCAGCAGTTTTAACATCAATAAATTCCATTAATTTATTCCAAACCCATGACCCATACTCTCTAAAAAAAGTACTTGGGCTGCAGATACACGGGAACACTACCAGCAGAAAATTCTTCTCTAAATCACACAACATCATGACTTGAATGGACCACCATTCTGGGTCTGGGTTAAAAACTCTCTTCCTAACAGCACTGTGGATATACCTACACCAAAAAGACTGCAGTGGTTTAAGACAACAACTCTCCACCACTTTATCAAGAGCAATTAGAGATAGGCAATACATGCTGGCCTAGTTAGAAACATCCACAACCCAGGAACATTAAAAAAAAACTGGAAATAATCTCTGATTTGATTTTCATTCCATCATGGGACGCAATGCATCTCTGACTAGGCCAGCATTTGTTGCCTTTGAGAAGGTGATGGTGAGCTACATTCTTGCACTGCTGCAGTTTATGTACACCCACAGTGTTGATGGAAAGGGAGCACCAGGATTTTATGTCATTGGCACAGTTCAAGTCAGATGGGTATGTGTTATTATTAATGCCATTCTTTCATCAACTCAGTCAGCAGTCATAAAATGAAATTAAAGGTGAACCTTCCCCAACCTAATACTCAGATCATATAGATTATATAGTCTCAACGGCAGTTCACCCAGCGAGAAAAGTCAAACATGAACGCCTTCCCTAGGAGGTTGCTCCTCAAGAGCTTACCTTTAAAATAAATTCACAGCTGAAACTTGCGGCCAAGACAATTCACTAAAACTTTTGATGGAGGGTGAGTATTTACCAGATATGGTTTGACTTTGCTAGCCATTGTAAGCAAGCTGTGTTCCTGAGATTTTCTGATGCAACAACATGCATTGAACCTTTGTCCATCTTGCATGTTGAACAGGGGAACCCTTACTGGTGCTTTAGACAATATTCGTCCATCTAGACTTGATACTCTCATTCCTTTCCCCAGTTCCTTCCCGCTGATATCACTACTCCATGTTCAAATGCTAACAATAAAATGTAAACTCCATCACCAGGCACAGTTGGATATGAAGAAGCCATGGCACCACTCAAAGAAAGCAAGGAATTCTGCCAATGTGCTCATCATAATTCCTTCCCAAATCCAGATTATTTAACTAATTCATACTGTGTATATAGGTGTGATTCAAGAGGTAGCACATCCACTTCTGTATCACATGGACTCTGGTTCAAGTCCCACTCCACAACTTCAGCACAAATATAAAAGTGGATGTGAATATTCCCCTTAATGCTATCTTATAAAGGTTTGTTATTACCATGCCAGCATTTATCCATTAAACAAAATCATGAAAGGATTCCCTGATCATTATTACATTGCTACCTATGGGAGATCCCCGTGTGGAAATTGGCTGCCATGATTCCCACATGACAACTGCAAGTAAATATCAATTAGACACAGCTCCTTGAAAGTGGAGTCGCAGGTGGATAGAATAGTGAAGGCGGTTTTTGGTATGCTCTATTTTATTGGTCAGAGTATTGGGTACAGGAGTTGGGGGCGCGGTGGAAGGAATTACTTGGAATTTTATAATTCCAAGTAATAAGAAAACAATAAATTAAAACTCAGTCTCTCAATGTTCACACAGAATGTGTCTTCCAAAATGCTCCTCTGTATCTCCAGTCTTTCTTCTGCTGATTCTGCTGTCTGGAATGTTTCCTCTGTAATTTATTCTGTTCTGAATACTGAATCCTGGTGTCAGGAAGATTATCCAAGAGTGACAGGTACCTGTATAACTGGATGCTGCTTTTCCCTCCCCCACCCCCCCCAAAATCCTTAATTGGCTGAATCCAACTTGTTGCCAAAACATTAAAACAAGTCTGACGTTTTTGAATCATATAGCCAATTGTTACATGTTTCCATTTTAAAATTGTCTGTAATCTCCAGATACTTGCAGACACTTTTACATCTCTAAGCTTTGAAAAGCACTTATCTCTTAAAAGGGACCATGCATTCTTCCCTATTATTTTTACAAACAAATTCTCGCTTCCTGCCTTCCACTTCATGAGCATTCTACACAACGTCATGACACTTTATACATCAAAAAGTACATTTTTTGGCTGCAGTGCACTTGGAGAAGCTGGTGGGAATGTACAGACAAATCTTCCTTGATTTCTCTTTCTGATTCGATGCTGTACCAAAAATGAAATTTTGTCTTACAAAACAAGACAATGCCCTTCAAAAGCAATCCATTGCTCGTGGGGTACTCCCGATCCATGATGTAGCATTGTATTTGTGCGAGTACTTTTCTTAATGTGCAGGCCTTCCACTAGGCAGCAGTGTGCATCACTTACAAAAAAGATGCAAAAGACACCCTGAATGTCTCGCTGAACTGTGGCAGAATTAATATTAATGACTGGGGAGAATTTGCTACCAATCACTTAAAACAGAAACATGCCCTTCAAGCTGCTTTGAGACCAAGTACCTTAATGATGAGGCAATGCAGCAGCAGACGTACATGCTGCACTCAGGAACCCACGACATCTGGGGACGTCCTACCTCAGCTGTCCAAAGATCTGCAGGATGGCAGTCAGTCACATGAAGACCCAAGGAAGATACTCATAGCCCTGAGCAGATGTAATCCTCGAATTGAGGGACAGCTGTTGGCGACCAGGATGAGCTGCACTGTCGTAACACACCAAAGTTCCTTTAACAGCAAATTCCAAAGCCACCATCACTACTGCCTACTTGCGGAACGTTTCAGAGAACACCTCTGGGACACCTGGACCAACCAACCCAACTATCCCGTGGCTCAACACTTCAACTTCCCCTCCCACTCCATCAAGGACATGCAGGTCCTTGGACTCCTCCATCGCCAGACCATAGCAACACGACGGTTGGAGGAAGAGCGCCTCATCTTCCGCCTAGGAACCCTCCAACAACAAGGGATGAACTCAGAT
Source organism: Chiloscyllium punctatum (assembly GCF_047496795.1). Classification (NCBI taxonomy): domain Eukaryota; kingdom Metazoa; phylum Chordata; class Chondrichthyes; order Orectolobiformes; family Hemiscylliidae; genus Chiloscyllium; species Chiloscyllium punctatum. The sequence goes on along the minus strand of NC_092756.1, from coordinate 76,099,207 downwards.
TTCTCCAGTTTCCTCATTTCCCCTCCCCTCACCTTGTCTCAGTCAAATCCCTCGAACTCAGCACCGCCTTCCTAACCTGCAATCTTCTTCCTGACCTCTCCGCCCCCACCCCCACTCTGGCCTATCACCCTGACCTTGACCTCCTTCCACCTATCGCATTTCCAACGCCCGTCCACCTCGTCCCTCCTCCCTACCTTTTATCTTAGCCTTCTGGGGACACTTTCCTCATTCCTGAAGAAGGGCTTATGCCCGAAACGTCGATTCTGCTGTTCCTTGGATGCTGCCTGACCTGCTGAGCTTTTCCAGCAACACATTTTCAGCTCTGATACTCCAGCATCTGCAGTCCTCACTTTCTCCTCCACTATCACTACCAACTAGAAAAACAAGTATCACAGGTGCATGGGACTACCACCTGCAAACTCCCCTCCAAGGCCACACACCCATCCTGATTTGGAATTACATTATCGTTCCTTTGCTGTTGTTGGGTCAATTCCTGGGACTAACTTCCTAACATCACTGAGGATACACATATGACACAGACTACAGCTGTACAAGAAGATACCTCATTACCACCTTCTCAACAGCAATCAGGAATGGCCAACAAATGTTGGTCTAGCCAGCAAAGCCATACATTGTGAACATATTTTTAAAAATCACATGTTTCCTGCATGGTGCTCTATTTGAAGTAAGTTGGATCTGCTACAACAAACATTTCTTCAATGCGACTTTGATTTAATGCGATCAAAACATTTAGACCGTATATAATGAGAACTTTTATTACATGTCTTGGCTGTAATGCGATTCCAGCTCCTCTAGTTTAGACAGTGCAGCTATTGCACGACTTTCTAATAACACGAGATCGCACAAGAACAGAACTATCGTGTTATATCAGAACCGGCTGCATTTCAATTCAGAACACAAACAGCATTACTTTAAAATACTGTCAAAAAATATAACAATAAAACCGTTGGATTGCCGTAAAACATACCTGTCTCAATAATTACAGAAGGAAACCTGCTCTTTTTAACCATTCTGTCAAAGACCAAACTGCCTTCAGTCAACATAGTTGACTCAATTGCTCTGTAAAGGTGCCCATGTGAGCTGTCTTGTCAAACCATTACAACAGTGATTTCAGAAGGTAGCTCATTAATATCTTCAGGCCCACGAGGAATGGGCGATATAAAGCAGTGTTGCTAGTGTCAGATGTGCCCTATGAATTAATTCTCTCTTTGAAGGCAACACATATCCCAATCTTAATAACTTCAAAGCAATAACTTTTTTGAAGCCTTGACTGTAAAGAATAATTTGAGAGTAAAACTGTAAAATGTCTGAATAGTTATTTGGTTTGGGATTGACCATTATAGGTATGTACGAGTTGTTCTGATTTCAAAAAGGAAGGATAAAAAAGTGAATCTAGCAACATGTTCTCCAGTCCTAGATTTCCATTGTGTTATAATGATCTGATATAAAGATGAATTTTAGGTTTTATTTTCACGAGTTTTTTTTCTCCTGGGTAATTTTCTCCGATCCTATAATGGGCCTCGATTTCTCATTGTATTAGATTTTTGCAAGTCCTGGCCAACATTTAGGGCAAAATCATAAACCTGGACATTTGGCAGATTTCCAAGTGTATGCTTCTTGGGATGAAAGGATTGGCCTTTGAGGTGTGATCGAGTAGGCTAGGTCGACATTTCTCAGAGTTTCAATGAATGAAACATTTCATATAACTTCTCAAAGGGCTTAGCAGGGAAATGCTGGGAAGATTGGAAACAAACTGTATGATCGCAAAATAACTTATTGGCCAATCTGCAATTTGCTCAACTAAAGGATTTAGAATCTCTGGAATTTTGTTTAATCACAGAGAGCTGTGGACACTCCATCTAGTGCATTCAAGCATCCAGGAATATGGCAGGAAAACGGGCTAAAGAAACAGATCGGCTAGAATCTGAGTGAAGGGTACAAAAGGCCCCAAGGGCGGAATGGTTGACCGTTGCTCCTTATATTCCTATCACAAAGGAACCCTTTTGGATAAAATAAACAGTGGTCAGAAACACAGGAATAGAAAGCACTTGAGAAACTCAACAGGTCTGGCAGCTTCTGTGGAGTGAGGAGCAAAGTTATCTTTTCCAGTTCTACATATTCTTATTCAGAAGAGGGATTGTGGAAGAATGGCTTTGTGCATGGGAAATACTGTCCAACAAACTTGAGTTTTTGAGGTTAACAGACAGAAGAGCGGTAGATGTTGTCTACATGGACTTAGTAAAGTCGAAAAGTGTGGTGCTGAAAAAGCACAGCCGGTCAGGCAGCATGAGGAGCAGGAGAGTCAGCCTTTCGAGCATAAGCTTGACTCTCCTGATCCTTGGATGCTGCTGACTGGCTGTGCTTTTCCAGCACCACTTTTCGACTCGGATCTCCAGTCCTCACTTTCTCCTAATGGACTTCGTAAATCCTTTGACGAGGTTCCACATGGTAGACTAATTAGTCAAGTTAGATCATATGGGACTCAGGGAAAGCTTGCCAATTGGATATAAAATTGGCTTGACAGTAGGAGAGAGAGTGGTGGTGTAGGTGGTGGAGGTCTATGACCAGTGATGTTCCATAGGGATTGATGCTGGGTCCATTCTTGTTTGTCATTTATATAAACAATTTGGATGAGAATTTAGGAGAAAATTGGTGACGTGGTCAACAATGATGGTTATCTAAGATTGCAAAGGAACCATGATCAATTGTGCCAACGGCTTGAGGAGCAGCAAATGGAGTTTAATTTAGATAAATAGAAGGTATTGCATTTTGGTAAAACAAAGAAGGGCAGGACTTATACAGTTAATTGTAGGGCCCTGGGTAATGCTGTCGAACATAAGAGACTAAGGGTTCTGGTACATAGTTCTTTTAAGGTTGCATCACAGGTAGACAGGGTAGTTAAGGCAGGCATTTAGCATGCTTGCCTTCAATGCTCAGTCTTGAAGTATTGGAGTTAAAACATCATGTTGGGGTTGTACAGGACAGTGATGAGGCCACTTTTAAAGTATTGTGTCCAAACCTAGTTGCCCTGCTATAGGAAGATTATTATTAAATTGGAAAGGGTTCAGAAAAGATTCACCAGGCAGTTGCTGGGACTGCAGGGTTTGAATTATTGGGAGGGGATGGATAAGCTGGGACTTTTTTGACTTGAGTGGAGGAGGTTGAGAGGTGACTTTATAGAAGTTTTATAAAATCATGAAGGGTATAGATAAGCCGAATAGCAAAGATATTTTCCTAAGGTTGGTGGAGTGCAAAACTAGGCGGCATATTTTTAAAGAGGAGAGGAGAAAGATTTAAAGGGGACCTGAGAGGCAACTTTTTCCACACAGAGGTATTTGAATGTGGAATGAACTATCAGAGGAAGTGGCAGATTCAAGTAAAATTACAACATTTAAAAAACATTTGGAAAAGTACATGAAAAGTTTTAGAGGGATATGGGACAAACGCAGGCAAGTGGGACTAGCTTAATTTGGGAAACCTGGTTGGCATGGACAAGTTGGACCAAAGGGTCTGTCTCCATGCTGTATAACTCTATAGGAAGCATAGTGCACTCAAAACATTAACTGTTTTGCTCATCACGGCTGCTACCATAACTACTGAGTTTCTCCTGCATTTATCATAAAATCATGAAGGTTTACAACACAGATATACACATTATGTCTGTGCCAGTCATGAAGCATGCACCTATTCTAATCCCGTTTTACAGCACTTGGCCCATAAGACTTGAACACTATGATCTTTCCATTTTTATTTCAACACTCCAGCATCCACATAATTTGACTTTTATGATGATAACAGGAGAGTCACATGAATGAAGCAACAAGGCCAGAAGAGGACATATGAAGCAAAGGACCTCTCTCTGCGCTGTACATTCAATATATTAACGGCCTCATATTTCCAACAGGCACAACTAAATAGTGATTGGATAAAACAAACAATACTGCCCTGAGGACTAGTCAGCACAGATCAAAATTGGTATGCAAGGATCAAGTTTTTACTGAGAAACTGGCTAAGATTTTGGGAACTTAGAAAATGTAATAGAACATAGAACATAGAAGAATACAGCGCAGTACAGGCCCTTCGGCCCTCGATGTTGCGCCGATCAAAGCCCACCTAACCTACACTAACCCACTATCCTCCATATACCTATCCAATGCCCGCTTAAATACCCATAAAGAGGGAGAGTCCACCACTGCTACTGGCAGGGCATTCCATGAACTTACGACTCGCTGAGTGAAGAACCTACCCCTAACATCAGTCCTATATCTACCCCCCTTTAATTGAAAGCTATGCCCCCTTGTAATAGCTGACTCCATACGTGGAAAAAGGTTCTCACTGTCAACCCTATCTAACCCTCTAATCATCTTGTACACCTCTATCAAGTCACCCCTAAACCTTCTTTTCTCCAATGAAAACAACCCCAAGTGCCTCAGCCTTTCCTCATAGGATCTTCCTACCATACCAGGCAACATCCTGGTAAACCTCCTCTGCACCCGTTCCAGTGCCTCCACATCCTTCCTATAGTATGGCGACCAAAACTGCACACAATATTCCAGATGCGGCCGCACCAGAGTCTTATACAACTGCAGCATGACCTCAGGACTCCGGAACTCAATTCCTCTACCAATAAAAGCCAGTACACCATATGCCTTCTTCATTGCACTATTTACCTGGGTAAATAGATCTTAAATAGACAACAAAATATGACTCAATATTTAAATATCGACAGTATTAAACATTGCTTAAAAGGCACACAAAGTCAAAGATTTTTGTCAAGCCCTATTAGTGTTGAAACACAAGAAAACTAACTTTAGAAAGGAAACAATATTTGATACAGCAGGATAAAGGACGCCGACTGGTTGGTCTATAGTTGGTACAGAGTTGCAACAGGAACTGCTGTCAATCTTAGTAAAATGATGAAATTCAACTATTATTTAATGAAGATTAATTTAAATTTCTGATGAAAAGTTTCAACTTTTAATTTTTTCGCCAATGCTTAAGTCCTGTAATTAGTCCAAGCTATTATTTTTAATCTACAATTTAAAGATGGAGAAAGAGACACTGGAAAAAGTTGCAAAAATTATTTACAAGAATATCAGAACTGAGAGGTTGTGTTAAATAGATTGGGAAGGTTTCCTGCAGAGATGAAAGCAGGATGAGCTGAGAGGTCTTGAGATTATGAAAAGAATCAAAATGCTATATGTGGATAAGATGGTTCCAGATACAAGGGATTTCAATACCAAGCGGGTCACAAAAAAAATTAAGAATGCTACCAAGCATCCTTCATTAATAGAGTACATAGAATGTGGAAATAGAATTTATTAACCATTTTACAACCCATCAAGCCAAAGCAGAAGCAAGTCATCCTCACTGAATAACAGGAGAGTGTGGGACTTGGCTCAAAGGACTGGTGGAGGGAAATGAAGAATGATAAACATCCTAGAGAAAAGAACAGACAGACATGATGTGGTGAGATGAAGAGGAATGGGTAGAGGTTAATATAGACAAATATTTCAGGCCAGCTTATTTAAATGACTTGACTGTGCTGAAAGCTCTGACATAAATTACTGGAGAAACTCAGCAGGTCTGAACCAAAGAAGAATCACTTGACTCAAAACGTTAACTTTCTTCCTCTCCACAAGTGCTGCCAGACCTGCTGAGTCTAACCAGCAATTTCTGTTTTTGTTTCAGCTTCCCAGCATCCACAGTTGAGAGACTTATTTTATCTGTTTAATTGAATTACATCACGATTGTGACTAACAGTTTTCCCAATACAGATCTACATCAAACTCTTAATAAAATTATTTCTCAATGATAGTCTCCCATCTCTCCCTTATCCATGGATTAATTTCAGATTTCAAAGTAGAATGTAATTGGGAAAACAAACTATATTTAAAAAAAAAATGAAATTTAAAATAACGTACTGCATATAGAATAAATACTAATATTATAGGAGTTAAATTTCACGCTGCTATATTTAACTTTAGAATTGCTCAGAGGTTGTCACCTCTCCCTAGACAGCCCTTTTGCCTTCCCGCCCTTTCTCTTCATCTTTGCGCCCAGCATCCCCCCCTCACCCTCCGACGCTCATCTGCCCGAATCCTCCCGTCAGCGGACGCCCACCGGCAGCGCTCTTCCCCCGGCCACAGTATCCAGGAAACACCGACGCTTTGTCCCAATGAGGTAGGCCGCCCGCCGGCGTCGGTGCCTCCCGCTGCCTCCCGGCGAACCCGAGCCGTTTGCTCTGGGTTTTATCGTTGTTTTTTTTTATTTTAACGGCTCGGGAGACGCCCGCGGATCCGTGCTCTCTAAGGCTGAGGCTCTCACCGTAAAGCCACCGACTGGGGCCGACATTCCTCGCCGAGGGCCGCCATCTTGGGCGGACAGAAGCGGAGAAGCTGTGGGCAGGCGGAGATAAGCGAGCACAGAGCGCATCGATCCATGTCTCCCGCCTCCCCGGGGCTCCTGGTGGGGGGAGGGGGGAAGAGCCACTCACAATGTCACCCCAAAGCTTTCTACAACTCAATAATTCTGTAGGTAGGCATGAGATAAGCAATTGGAAAAGCCACAAGACTACATGGATCTCGTTTTCTTAGGCGTGAATCATACATTTCCACAAAAATTTACTCATAATGTCACCCCTAAGCTTTCTCCAACTTAATAATTCTGAAAGTAGGCATGAGATAAGCAATTGGAAAAGCCACAAGACTACATGGATCTCGTTTTCTTAGGCGTGAATCATACATTTCCACAAAAATACAGCCCCAATTTCTAGATTTTACCATGATGCATTATTTTGTCATATTCATCTCTTCAAACAAGTTTAGCTTCCCATCTGAATGTCACACTTGCAGCATCACTACTACATTATTATCATGGCATGAGTATGACAAAGATCCCCCCCCCCCATGGCAAGTTCATCACATTAAATAGCTATGTAAATATAAATCGTTGGCTTATCTTGACGAGTATTGTTCTAACATGGATGTAAAAATGGATACAATCTGGACAAGACTCTAAATCAAAGTGAAAAAGAAGGTCCCTGGCAGGATCTGGATTCTGAACAGTTAAGATCCTCATATTTCACAAATGAAATGTTCTCAAATACGAATTGTTACCCTCAGCAATGCAAGGCACAGTTTTGTTTTCCAACATATAAGTATATTGTACACCCATCTGGACAAAGTAATTCCTCATCAGCTAACACAAGTAACAATTTTTTTTAAATTCCCAAGATGTGTATTTTTCTGTCTCCAAATAAACGCAAATAATAGCTGTAATTACATCGTGTTTCCTACAGGAGGCAGAAGGTTAAGGTAAAAGTAACGAAGTTTCAACATAGACATTTTCTTTTCTTTTTTTTGCCCTTAAAAAAAACTGATGGTAATAATTTTGGAAAATAAGTTCTCCGACGAAATCAGAATACAGATTCCAAACTTTCTATGAATCCAATCGTAAAGGTGGATACATTTCCGTTAAACATTACAAATTAAAAAAATCAAAGGTGAAATTGTATGTATTTTACTTTCAAAAAAGTTTGAAATTAAATACATACATCAAACTTCTTTAAAGAGGAGCAAATATACTTAATAAGTTGATCTATGAAGGCCAGTGTAAAGAAAATGAACACACCCCAGATGGGACTCGAACCCACAATCCCTGGCTTAGGAGGCCAGTGCCTTATCCATTAGGCCACTGGGGCTTCTTGAACAGAGGTGAAGTTATCGGTTTTAAATAGTGTAGCTCGGCTTCATTATAATGTGGTTTTCTGTGAGTGTTTTATATTCTAATTGCTTTCCTCCTATTTCATCTCATGCCACATTGGCAGCTCCTTTATGAATTGATGTCGCCTCCCGTTTGCCCCCAAAATGGACAGCCAAACTCCAAATTTGCAGAGTGAAACTTTGAGGAAAATGTAGCAGACAAGTTTGGGGGGGGGGGGGGGGGGTGGGGAAGGGGTTCGGTGTTATTTTGCGCAGCATCAAAAAAAATATTTGCAGTTCGTGAGGACGGAGTAAAACTGCAATGAGAGCAAACCAACAGAATCATAGCGAGCATTTTAGCCCATTGCTGTCTCTTTCATTCAAGTTTTCCAATTGCCTTGCCCCAAGTTCCTATTGAACACTATATACACCATCAACCCAACGCAGACACAGGGGAATGAGAAGCACAGTTGATTGAAGATGAAGTTGACAGAGCACTAAGGTCAGCAATGGAGGCCAGGCTTAAAAACTGGACACCCCAGATGGGACTCGAACCCACAATCCCTGGCTTAGGAGGCCAGTGCCTTATCCATTAGGCCACTGGGGCCCCAATGGATAGAGTGAAAGGACACAACAACTTCTGATGTGGTTGTGGCAAGTCAAATTAAACACAGTCGGTTGTATTTTGTCAAAATTGCCAGCTGAACCACATGCACATATGATATTCATGATAAAGCCAATGGAAATTATTTGAAGATTGGTCTACCAAGGTTTTAAATCATGGGGCTATAGTTATGCATCTGGATTACTTGCCTTCGTTTGTTGAGGTAAAAACTGAAAGATCCACAGATGCTGTAAACCAGAAACACAAACAGAAATTGCTAGAAAAGCTCAACAGACTGGCAGCATCTGTGGAGAGAAATCAGAGTTAACATTTCAGGTCCAATGACCCTCCCTCAGAACTTGGGGGTTCTGAAAAAGGGTCACTGGACCTGACTCTGATTTCTCTCCACAGATGCTGACAGACATGTTGAGTTTTTCCAGCAATTTGTGTTTGTGTTTATTAGTCAAGGAATTGAATACAATTACAGAGAGGTTACAATGGAGCTGCATAAGATGTTAGGCCACAGATGGATTACTTGGAGAACCCAGTTTGCAGTTAGGACAATAGGTGGGAGGCAACTGCTGAGGATAACACAAAGAATTTACAGGGGAGGTGGACAGATTAAGTGAATGGGCAAAACTTTGGCAGCTGGAATATAATGTGGGAAAATGTGAGATTATGCATTTTGGCAGGAAGATTAGAACAATTGGACGTTATTTAAATGGAGACCATCTGAAGAAAATTACAGCACAGAGGGATTTGGGAGTCCTCCCAAATAAATCACAAAAATGTAATAAACAAGTTGAATTGGTAATGGGGAACATAAATTGCCTGTTTTTCAAAGACAATAACAGAAGTTGCTGGAGAAACTCAGCAAACCTGGCAGCATTTGTGGGAAGAAAGCAGAATTAATGTTTCAAGTCCAGTGACTCTGTTACAGAACTGTTAGTAGCTAGGGCACTTTGTATTTATGCTGAAGCCAAAGTGAGGGCAGGGGAGGCAGTGAGAAGATAGGTGGAGACAAAGTGGAGAGAGAGAGAGATGAAAGTGATAGGTAATGGATAGCAGGCCAAGACAGAAGAAAAGATGAATAAGAGATAATAAGAGATGAGTGAGAAAATGCTGGAAACAAAAAATGCTGGAAATCACAGCAGGTCACAGCATCTGTGGAGAGAGCAAACTAATGTTTTGAGGCTAAATTGCTTTTCATCAGACTCTTCATAACTGTCACGTAGACTTGAAAAATTATTCACTCTCCACGGATGCTGCCTGACCTGCTGTGATTTCACACATTTTTTTTGTTTTCAATACAGATTCCAGCAGCTGAATAATCTGTTCTGAGGAAATAGGCTAGCTGTGCTGAATGTAACCCATATGATTTGAAAATGGGCCGTAGGAGTATGTGGGAATGGGTGACTGTGACTAATTTTGTGGGATGGGCAAAAAACATGAAAGGAATGGAATCAGGTTCTAAAATTGTTGAACTTGATGTTGAGCCCTCGAGGCTGCAAGATCCTCAAGTGGAAAATGAGATGTTGTTCTTCGAACTTGTGCTGAGCTTCACTGGAACACTGCAGTGGGCCTGTGACAGAAATGTTGGTGTGGGAACATGGTGGTGTGTTGAAGTAGCAGGCAACTGAAAGCTCAGAGTCGTCGTTGCAGACAGACCATAGGTGTTCTGCAAAGTGGAATATAACAATAGGGAAGTCTTGTTAAAACTATACCATATACTTTGAGAGTGTGGTGTTGGAAAAGCACAGCAAGTCAGGCAGTATCTGAGGAGCAGGAGAATTGATGTTTCAGGCATAAGCCCTTTACCAGGACTTCCTGATGAAGGGCATGTTATGACACAGGGTAAACTCGCCTGCTTAATTTAAAATCAGCAACACAGAAAAGATTTATCCTGTGCAGTAATTTGTTAAGAAATCGAGTGGCCAAGAACTACGTAAAGAAAAATTAACAATAGGCAATAGTCAATAGGTGCAGGAGTAGTCCATTCAGCCCTTCGAGCCTGCACCGCCATTCAATATGATCATGGCTGATCATTCGTAATCAGTATCCTCTTCCTGCCTTACCTCCATGACCCTTGATTGCACAATCTTTAAGAGCTCTATCCAACTCTTTCTTAAATGAATCCAGAAACTGGGCCTCCACTGCCCTCTGGGGTAGAGCATTCCACACAGCCACCACTCTCTGGGTGAAGTAGTTTCTCCTCATCTCTGTCCTAAATGGTCTACCCCATATTTTTAGGCTGTGTCCTCTGGTTCGGCACTCACCCATCAGTGGAAACATGTTTCCGGGTGCCAGAGTGTCCAATCCTTTCATAATCTTATATGTCTCAATCAGATCCCCTCTCAGTCTTCTAAACTCAAGGGTATACAAGCCCAGTCGCTTCAGTCTTTCAGTGTAAGGTAATCCTGCCATTCCAGGAATTGACCTTGTGAATCTACTCTACACTCCCTCAATAGCCAGAATGTCTTTCCTCAAATTTGGAGACCAGAACTGCACACAGTACTCCAGGTGTGGTCTCACCAGGGCCCTGTACAGCTGCAGAAGCACCTCTTTGCTTCTATACTCAATCCCTCTTGTTATGAAGGCCAGCATGCTATTAGCCTTCTTCACTACCTGCTGTACCTGCATGCTTGCCTTCATTGACTGGTGTACAAGAACACCCAACTCTCTCTGTACTGCCCTTTTACCTAAATTGATTCCATTTAGGTAGTAATCTGCCTTCCTGTTCTTGCCACCAAAGTGGATAACCATACATTTATCCACATTAAACTGCATCTGCCATGCATCTGACCACTCACCTAACTTGTCCAGGTCACCATGTAATCTCCTAACATCCTCATCACATTTCACCCTGCCACCCAGCTTAGTATCATCAGCAAATTTGCTAATGTTACTATTAATACCATCTTCTATATCATTAATATATATTATAAAAAGCTGCGGTCCCAGCACGGATCCCTGCGGTACCCCACTGGTCACTGCCTGCCATTCCGAAATGGAACCGTTTATCACTACCTTGAAAGTATTTCTGAAAGTATAACAAAGAATAATTAACTAACCACTATTTGTAATTTATTTCTCTAACCTATCCTTTACCTTCCCTTCTATAATACTAGTCTGATAAAACTCCCAGTTAAGATTTACAAAACAACACTGCTTATCTCAAAACCAGGCAGCTTTGGGTCTTTTTTTTTGGATCTTCCTGTGTCTTCTTTTCTCCTTACTGGGAATTTCTGCGTCACAGGTTAAGAATGGAAAAGGTACTTTTAAGAGAGATTTTTTGTCAAGCAATCTGTTGCATGCTTGGACTTGGCAGTTCTCCTCTCAAGCTTTCAATTTTACCCTGTCTTATACCCCCAAAGCATCGGATTGTGTCATTGACTGTTAAGATTGTCAATATATTCAATTCAAACGGGATTGGAGTTTGATATTTTTCAGGGTATATTAAAACTGAATGGCTGAATTCGAATTTGTTTTTTTTTGTCTCCAGGCAACAAGCTAATCAAGTTGTTCGACCAAATGTTACATATATTGTTGCCTTATTGAGAACACTTGGTGCTGTATCCAGTAGTTCTGCTGCTTTTAACTCTTTTAAAGGTACACGCACATCTTCATAATAGGTACATGCTTGAAACATCAATTCTCCTGCTCCTCGGTTGCTGCCTGACCTGCTGTGCTTTTCCAGCACCACACTCTCAACTCTGATCTCCAGCATCTGCAGGCCTTGCTTTCTCCTACACAATATACCAGTCAGACCACGGCTGTAGTACTATGAATAATTTTGGGCCCTTTATCCAAGGAAACATATACTGGCATTGGAGTCGGTCCAGAGAAGGTTTGCTATGCTGATCTGAGATTTGGAAAGACTGTTTTCTAAGAAGAGGTTGGGTAGGTTGGACCTGTACTCATTGGAGTTTAGAAGAATGGAAAGCAACCTTATTCAAATATATGAGAGTCTGAGGGAACTTGCAGGGTACATACAGAAAGATTATTTCCCTTTGCGGTAGAATCGAGTACTAGAAGGCGTAATCACAAAGTAAGAGGTCACTTTTTTAATACAGGGATGAAAAGGAATTTATTCTCTCAGAGGGCAATGAATTGGTGGAATTCTTTACCTCAGACTGTTGAGGCTGGTTCATTAAACATGTTCAAAGCTGAGGTAGACAGATTTTTAATCAGGAAGGCAATCAAAGGTATGGGGAAAGACAGGAAAGTGCAGGATTATCAGACCAGCTGCCTTCACATTAAAAAGTGGTACAGGCTCAATGAACTGAATGATCTGCTTCTGTTCCTCCATCTTATGATCACAAGGTGTAATGTAAGCAGTTAGGCTACAACTGGAGAACTGTGTTGGGTCCTGGTAACCACATTATAAACAGAATGTGATTCCACTCGAGAGGGTGCAACGGACATTCATTTGAATGTGGCCTGGGTTGGAGCATTTGATTTGTGCAGACAGACTAGATAGTCTGGGATTGTTACCTTTAAAACAGAGGAAGCTGGGGTGGGACCTGATTGAAGTGTCCACAATTATGATGGCATCGATAAGGTAGATAGGAATAAACCTTTATCCTTAGTAATATGGTCAATAATCAGGAAACATGGATTTAAGGCAAGGGGCAAAAGGTTTAGTGGGAATTTCAGGAGTAATCTTTTCAACCAGAGTGTAGCAAGTATTTGGAATTCACTGCCTGAAAGGATGGTAGAGGGGGAAACTATCACAACATTGAAGAAGTATCTAGATGAACCAAAGCATGCAAGGCTATGGGCCAAGTGCTGAAAAATGGGCCTAGAGTAGATAGGTGCTCGATGATCTGTGCAGACACAATGGGCCAAAGGGCCTCTTTCCATCTATAAAAATCTTTGATACTATGAGTCTCTTGTGGCAACATTTCTCCCTGCGGAATTTTCCTTAGGAAGGAAGAATGCTGATCGACTGGAAGTGAATGGTCTTTGTAATCTGTCTGCATACCCATCTCGTTCTAACATTGCCACTTGGCCTTTGCAACTTGCTTCAGTCAGTTCCCGCTTGCTGAATTATAGGTTCCAGGTTTGCTTTTCATTTTGTCCAATAAATAATCTTGGTCAACTCCACCACAGTGGGAGAAGGTGCCTGCAGTTCTTTCGTACAGCCCCTTTGGCAGTAAGGATGGTAAACAATTTCCGTTGGTTCATATCTCCATGGACATGCATAGCTTTTCTGTTTCATCGTAGAATCATAGAATCATACAGTTAAGAAATAGACCCTTTGGCCCAATCAGTCCATGCTGAATATAATCCCAAACTAAGCTGGTCCCACTTGCCTGCTCCTGGCACATATCCCTCCAAACCTTTCCTATTCATGTAGTTATCTGAGTATCTGATAAACATTCTAACTGTATCTGCATCTACCACTTCCTCAGGAAGTTCATTCCACAGTTCAAACCACTCTTTGTCAAAAATCTGCCCTTTATAGCCACAGAAGACTTCTGCACTACCTGCCTACCTCTCTTACCTTTCCTGGAGTTGACCCATCTATGTGACTGTATCTGCAAATTTTCTCCCTTTCTATAACTGCCATCCACCACATCCCCTTGCTCTTGTAAATTCCTCATTGCCTCTAACTGTCTCTCCAACCTATCCATTCGATCTGATAGGATTTGCAACCAATGGCATTTATTGCAGATACAATCCTCAGTAACCAGTAAACTCTCCCTAAACTCTCACATCCGATAAGAAGAGCATATCACTCTACTTAAAGGCCATTTTTCCTTCTTTCAATCTACAGACCCAGAAAATAGCACTGTCTTATTCCTTTACAAAACACTGCTCCAGGCTAACTTAATACGTATGGCTTAAATTTTTAAGTTTAATCAAGAAACGTATCTCAATAAAACAAATGATCAAGAAATAACCTGCTCTACTCACGACTGCAGACTTACTGTAAGGCCACACTTAATAATATTCACTTATCTATTTCTGTGCTGTGATCTCTCCCAAACAGGTTCCTTCAAGATCAGTTGTGAATGTCACTGATTGTTAATTTTCTCAGATGCACTTCGATGTCCAGTGATACATGAATTCAAACAGCAAAGGAAGTAACTGTACAGGTTCACTGCTGTGTCAGTTAGCAGTGTGGGTTTCTCTCTCTCTCTCTCTTCCTCTCTCTCTCTCTCTCTCCTGCACTGACTTCACCATGTGTTTCCTTTGTCTGTTCCTGACCCTTTTAAAAGTGCTGCTGTTTTGACTTTTTTTTCTCCAAAGTTCCCAGATCGTCTCAACGCCTTCTATGCTTGCTTTGAACAGAATTTCGGCAGAGAGATAATACCTATTCCAACAAGTCCTGACAAACTTATCCCAACAGTCACTGCATCAGATGTCAGATCAGTTTTCCTTTGTGTGAATCCAAGGAAAACGATGGGACCAGATGGAGTACCAGGCTGTGCATCCAGATCAATTGGCAGAGGTCTTCAGCCTCTCCCTGCAGCAGGACACTGTCCCTGCCTGTTTCAAGAGGGCCAACATTATCCTTGTTCATGCAGCATGTCTCAATGGCTACTGCCCAGAGGCCCTAACTTTGATGGTCATGAAGTGCTTTGAAAGGCTGGTCACGACATTAATCAACTCCAGCCTCTTCACTACTCTTGACCCACTCCAAGTTGCCTGTCGGACCAACAGATCCACACCAGATGCCATATTTCTTGCCCTTCACTCCTCCCTAGAACATCTTGACACCAAGAACAGCTATGTAAGATTCCTACTCATTGACTACAGTTCAGCCTTCAACACTGCTATCCCCTTGAGACTGATTACTAAACTTAGTGATCTCGGGCTGAGCCCCACTCTCTACAACTGGATCCTCAGTTTCGTGACCCACAGGCCACAATCAGAGAATATTGGGGACAATATTTCATCCTCGCTAACACTCAACATTGGAGCCCCCCAGGGGTGCATAATCAGCCCCCTACTGTACGCACTGTATACCCATGACTGCGTCGCCAAATACCAGACAAATGCCATTTACAAGTTCACTGATGACACCACCATAATCGGTTGAATCTCAGATGGCGATGAAACAGACTACAGACGGGAGGTGGTAGACCTAGAAAAATGGTGCACTGAGAACAACTTAGCTCTCAATGCCAGCAAAACCAAGGAACTCATTACTGACTTTCGGTGGGATGTTACTCATGCCCCCCGACACATTAACAGCACAGAGGTGGAACAAGTGGAGAGTGTCAAGCTCGTGGGAGTGGTGATCCACAATAACCTTTCTTAGACTCTTCATGTGGACGCACTGGTGACAAAGGAGCAACAACATGTCTTCTTCCTCAGACAGCTGAGGAAATTTGGCATGACGGCAAATACCCTTGCCAACTTTTATAGGCGCATCATTGAAAGCATTCTGTCTGGATGTATCACTACCTGGTATGGGTATTGTACCATTCAAGATCGGAGATGGTTACAGAGAACATCTTGACACCAAGAACAGCTATGTAAGATTCCTACTCATTGACTACATGGTGAACTCAGCCTGACAGTCACAAAGGCCAACCTCCCATCTATAGAATCCATCTACCAGGCCCGCTGTCAAGGAAAGGACGCCAGCATTCTCAAAGATCCATCCCACCCTGGCAATGTTTTTCTACAACCTCTACCATCGGGGAGAAGGTACAGAAGCCTGAACACATGCACCACCTGGTTTTGAAACACTTTCTACCCTACTGTTGTTAGAATACTGAACGGTCTCACCGACTCTTAACCATCACATGAAACTGTGTTTTTGTTTTTGCTGCTGTTTACCTATTATTTACTATCCATGCAAATAAAACTCTATGATCTGCCTGTATTGCTCGCAAGACGAAGCTTTTCACTGTGTTTTGGTACACATGACAACAAATTCAATTCAATTCAATTCGATTCAATTCAAGTTCCAAAACAATCCAACAACATATAAAACAATAATTGCAGCTCCTAGAATTCGAGGACATCACCTGCAACACCTAAAATACCTTAAAAAAGGAGCAGTCTGTTACAGCCAGAAATTTTTCCCATCCTCCACCTTTGATGGCTATCCCCATTTCAAACAAGTATGCTGTTTTGGAAAGTATAGGGAGTGATGGATTCTCGGGGGAATGTAGCACGAACAGCCAAGTTTCTGGTATAGAGACGGGCTCTAATGCAATGAGGGGTGCATCGGGTTCCAAGAGATCAATTGTGTTTGGGGACTCTCTAGTCCAAGGCACAGACAGATGTTTCTATGGCCAGCACGAAAAAGCAGACATGGAAGATATAGAATGTCAGGAAATAGATGGTGACACCTTCAAAATGTCCATATTACAGAGGAGGAAGTGCTGGATATCTTAAAACACATAAAAGTGGATAAATCCCGAGGAGATGGGCCAGTGGGCTGAGAATTGGCAGATGGAGTTTAATTCAGATAAATGCGAGGTGCTGCATTTTGGGAAAGCAAATCTTATACACTTAATTAGATTACTTACAGTGTGGAAACAGGCCCTTCGGCCCAACAAGTCCACACCACCCCGCCGAAGCGCAACCCACCCATACCCCTACATTTACCCCTTACCTAACACTACGGGCAATTTAGAATGGCCAATTCACCTAACCTGCACATCTTTAGACTGTGGGAGGAAACCGGAGCACCCAGAGGAAACCCACACAGACACGGGGAGAACATGCAAACTCCACACAGACAGTCGCTTGAGGTGGGAATTGAACCCAGGTCTCTAGCGCTGTGAGGCAGCAGTGCTAACCACTGTGCCACCGTGCCGCCCTCAAAATGGTAAGGTCCGAGGGAGTGTTGCTGAACAAAGAGACCTTGGAGTGCAGGTTCATAGCTCCTTGAAAGTGGAGTCGCAGGTAGATAGGATAGTGAAGGCGGCGTTTGGTATGCTTTCTTTTATTGAGTACAGGAGTTGGGAGGTCATGTTGCGGCTGTACAGAACATTGGTTAGGCCACTGTTGGAATATTGCATGCAATTCTGGTATCCTTCCCATCGGAAAGATGTTGTGAAACTTGAAAGGGTTCAGAAAAGATTTACAAGGATGTTGGCAGGGTTGGAGGATTTGACCTATAGGGAGAGGCTGAATAGGATGGGGCTGTTTTCCCTGGAGCGTCTGAGGCTGAGGGGTGACCTTATAGAGGTTTACAAAATTATGAGGGGCATGGATAGGATAAATAGGCAAAGTCTTTTCCCTGGGGACAGGGAGTCCAGAACTAGAGGGCATCGGTTTAGGGTGAGAGGGGAAAGATATAAAAGAGACCTAAGGGGCAACTTTTTCGCACAGAGGGTGGTGTGTGTATGTAATGAGCTGCCAGAGGATGTGGTGGAGACTGGTACAATTGCAATACTTAGGAGGCATTTGGATGGGTATATGAATAGGAAGGGTTTGGAGGGATATGGGCCGGGTGCTGGCAGTTGGGACTAGATTGGGTTGGGATATCTGGTCGGCATGGATGGGTTGGACCGAAGGGTCTATTTCCATGCTGTACATCTCTATGACTCTCTAGGACCTGATCAGGTGTACACTAGTACTCTGTGGGAAGCTAGGGAAGTGATTGCTGGGCCTCTTGCTGAGATATTTGTATCATCTGTAGTCACAGGTAAGGTGCTGGAAGACAGGAGCTTGGCTGACATAGTGCCACTGTTTACGAAGGTGGTAAGGACAAGCCAGAGAACTATAGATGAGTGAGTCTGACATCGGTGGAGGGCAAATTGTTGGAGAGAATCCTGAGGGACCGTATGTATATGTATTTGGAAAGGCAAGGACTGATTAGGGATAGTTAACATGGCTTTGTGCATGAGAAATCATGTCTCACAAACTTGAAGAAATCACAAAGAGGATTGATGAGGGCAGAGCATGGACGTGATCTATATGGACTTCAGTAAGGCCAGAGCCAATAGACAATAGGTGCAGGAGTAGGCCATTCTGCCCTTCGAGCCTGCACCACCATTCAATATGATCATGGCTGATCATCCTTAATCAGTATCCTGTTCCTGCCTTATCTCCATAACCCTTGATTCCACTATCCTTGAGAGCTCTATCCAACCCTTTCTTAAGTGAATCCAGAGTCTGGGCCTCCACTGCCCTCTGGGGCAAAGTATTCCACACAGCCACCACTCTCTGGGTGAAGAACTTTCTCCTCATCTCTGTCCTAAATGGTCTACCCCGTATTTTTAAGCTGTGTCCTCTGGTCCGGCACTGACCCATCAGCGGAAACATGTTTCCTGCCTCCAGAGTGTCCAATCCTTTAATAATCTTCTATGTCTCAATCAGATCCCCTCTCAGTCTTCTAAACTCAAGGGCATACAAGCCCAGTCGCTCCAGTCTTTCAGTGTAAGGTAATCCCGCCATTCCAGGAATTGAATTCGTGAACCTACACTGCACTCCCTCAATAGCCAGAATGTCTTTCCTCAAATTTGGAGACCAGAACTGCACACAGTATTCCAGGTGTGGTCTCACCAGGGCCCTGTACAGCTGCAGAAGCACCTATTTGCTTCTATACTCAATCCCTCTTTTTATGAAGGCCAGCATGCTATTAGCCTTCTTCACTACCTGCTGTACCTGCATGCTTACCTTCATTGACTGGTGTACAAGAACACCCAGCTCTCTCTGTATTGCCCCTTTACCTAAATTGATTCCATTGAGGTAGTAATCTGCCTTCCTGTTCTTGCCACCAAAGTGGATAACCATACATTTATCCACATTAAATTGCATCTGCCATGCATCTGACCACTCACCTAACTTGTCTAGGTCACCCTGTAATCTCCTAACATCCTCATCACATTTCACCCTGCCACCCAGCTTAGTATCATCAGCAAATTTGCTAATGTTATTGCAAATACCATCTTCTATATCATTAACATATATTGTAAAAAGTGCTGGTCACTGCCTGCCATTCCGAAATGGAGCCGTTTATCACTACTCTTTGTTTCCAATCAGCCAACCAACTTTCAATCCAAGTTAGTACTTTGCCCCCAATACCATGCACCCTAATTTTGCTCACTAACCTCCTATGTGGGACTTTATCAAAAGCTTTCTGAAAGCCCAGGTACATTACATCTACTGGATCTCCCTCGTCTATCTTCAGAGTTACATCCTCAAAAAATTCCAGAAGATTAGTCAAGCATGATTTCCCCTTCATAAATCCATGCTGACTCTGACCTATCCTGTTACTACTATCCAGATGTGTCATAATTTGATCCTTTATAATAGACTCCAGCATCTTTCCCATGACTGAGGTCAGACTAACTGGTCTATAATTTCCTGTTTTCTCTCTCCCACCTTTCTTAAAAACATTAGCCACCCTCCAATCCGCAGGAACTGATCCTGAATCTATCGAACTCTGGAAAATAATCACCAACGCATCCATGATTTCCCGAGCCACCTCCTTCAGTACCCTGGGATGTAGACCATCAGGCCCCGGGGACTTATCAACTTTCAGACCTAACAGTCTCTGCAACACCAATTCCTGGCAAATATAAATTCCCTTCAGTTCAGGTCCTTCAGCCACCGTTACCTCAGGGAGATTGCTCGTGACTTCTCCAGTGAACACAGATCTGAAGTACCAATTCAATTCTTCTGCCATTTCTTTGTTCCCCATACTATGTTCCCCTGTTTCTGTCTTCAAGGGCGCAATTTTAGTCTTAACCATTTTTTTTGCCTTTCACATACTTAAAAAAACTGTTACTATCCTCCTTTATATTATTGGCCAGTTTACCTTCGTACCTCATTTTTTCTCTGCATATTTCCTTCTTAGTAATCCTCTGTTATTCTTTAAAAGCTTCCCAGTCCTCCGTTTTCCCACTTATCTTTGCAATGTTATACTTTTTCTCTTTTAACTTTATATGTTTCTTAACTTCCCTCATCAGCCACGGCCACCCATGCCTCCTCCTAGGATCTTTCTTCCTTTTTGGAATAAACTGATCCTGCAACTTCTGCATTATACACAGAAATATCCGCCATTGTTCCTCCACTGTTATCCCTGCTAAGGTATTGCACCTTGAACTTTGGCCAGCTCCTCCCTCATAGCTCAATAGTTCCCTTTATTCAACAGAAATATTGTCACTTCCGATTGTACCCTCTCCCTCTCAAATTGCAGATTGAAGCTTATTGTATTATATTGAAGATTATTGTATTATGTAAGGCATTCAACAATGAAGCCTGCTTAGCAAGGTTAGGTCTCAGGGAAAACAGGGAGAACTAGCCATTTGGATTCAGAACTGGCTCAAAGGTAGAAGACATAGGTGGTGGTGGAGGGTTGTTTTTCAGACTGAAGGCCTGTGACCAGTGGAGTGCTGCAAGGATTGGTGCTGGGCCCTCTACTTTTCATCATTTATATAAATGATTTGGATGTGAGCATAAGAGGTACAGTTAGTAAGTTTGCAGGTGACACCAAAATTGGTGGTGTAGTGGACAGTGATGAAGGTTACTTCAGATTACAACAGGATCTTGATCAGATGGGCCAATGGCAGATGGAATTTAATATAGATAAATGAGAGGTGCTGCAATTTGGGAGGCAAATCTTAGCAGGACTTGTATACTTAATGGTAAGGTCCTAAGGAGTGTTGCTGAACAAAGAGACCTTGGAGTGAAGGCTCATAGCTCCTTGAAAGTAGAGTTGCAGTTTGATAGGATAGTGAAGAAGGCGTTTGGTATGCTTTCCTTTAGCGGTCAGAGTATTGAGTACAGGAGTTGGGAGGTCATGTTGCGGCGTACAGAATATTCATTAGGCCACTTTGCCTCCAATTCTGGTCTCCTTCCTATTGAAAGGATGTTGTGAAACTAGAAAGCTTTCAGAAAAGATTTACAAGGCTGTTACCATGGTTGGAGATTTTGAGCTATAGGGAGAGGCTGAATAGGCTGGGGCTGTTCTCCCTGGAGAGTTGGAGGCTGAGGGGTGACCTTATAGAGGTTTATAAAATCATGAGGGGCATGGATAGGATAAATAGACAAAGTCTTTTCTCTGGGGTGGGGGAATCCAGAACTGGAGGGCATAGGTTTAGGGTGAGAGGGGAAAGATATAAAAGAGACCTAAGGGGCAAGTTTTTCTTGCAGAGGGTGGTATGTGTATGGAATGAGCTGCCAGAGGAACTGGTGGAGGCTAGTACGATTGTAAAATTTAAAAGTCATCAGGATAGATATATGAATAGGAAGGGTTTGGAGGGCTAAGGGCTGGGTGCTGGCAGGTGGGACTAGATTGGGTTGGGATATCTGGTCGGCATGGATGGGTTGGACCGAAGGGTCTGTTTCCATGCTGTACATCTCTATGACTCTTTGTCTTTTTAAAATCTCTCTTCTCTCACCTTAAAATTACACCCCTAAACTCTTGAAATTCCCCCATACCTGGGAAAAGACACTTTCCATTAACCCTATCCATACCCCTCCTAATTTTATATACCTCAATGTGGTCACTTCTCAACCTCCTACATGCCAATGAAAAATGTCCCAGCCTATCCAGCCTTTCTTTATAATTTAAATCTTCCATACCTGGTAACATCCTGGTCAATCTCTTATGAACTCTTCTGAATCGGTTCTTAACAATATCCTTCCTGTGACTGGGCAATCAGAATTGGACACAATCCTCCAGAAGAGGCCTTTAGATGAAAAAGAGATGATCTCACCAAAACATGGCACGTTCTCAAATGGCAGGTTACTGCTGGGAAGGTCAGGAACAAATGGTTGGCCAATTTGGGGTGACCCCAAGGAGAAATGTACTCATTTAGAGGATTTGGAATCTCAGGAATTTTCTATCTCAGGGAGTTTTGAATGCCCAGTCTTTTGAGTATATTCAAGATAGAGACTGATGGATTTATGGATGTAACAGGAATCAAGAGAGATAGAGCTAATACAGGAAAATGTGCTGAAGGAGCAGATCAGCTACATCCTCAATGAATTGCAGGACATCATCCCTGTCATGTCTCTTTAAGAGGTGGAACTGTGCAATTCATTCCACTGCCCTTCTTCGGACAAATGTTCCATCCTCTTACTTATCCAATTACCTTGAACCCAACTTTGCATGAGTTCAATGCAAATGTCAGGATATTTAAAGAGTCAGTAAGAGGTGAAGTCAATTTTAATTGAGTCGGAAGAGGTTGGACGAAGCTCATCCACAGAGACAAGTTTAAAAATCGAATACCCAAGACGGGACTCAAAGCCGCAACCCCTGACCTTGGAGACCAGTGCCTGGTGATTGCTTCCTGGCATTGCCCATCGAAGGGCAAACCAAGTATATTCATGTCACTTGTTGGTCTTCCAGAACAAGGAGATGACCTTGAAGTCTGAGGTCTTCTTGCTGAAGGTATTAGAATCAGACCATCCAAGTTCCTGAAATGCATGTAAATTTCATATTGTATGTGTAAGAGAGGTCTTTAGTTTTTATATGGAGTCAAACTCCAATATTTGTTTGTTTATTTGATATGTCACTATATCGGACTGCATTTGTGACAATGTATATGGACAAAGAGATTTTTTAATGAATGAAGTATATTTTTGAAATATACAAAAATGTTGCAGACTCACTCAGGTGGGGTTGGAAACCAAAAGCTATACAAACACTTCTTTTTAAAGGCCACCCAGGAACGGTAATATTAAATGTACTTTACACACTTTATGTAAGGAAACTCAACTTTCCTCAAGTATTCTTGTTGGTGATGCAGACAAGGGGGAACAAAATTTGGTTTGGATTACAACTTGATTTTATTAACAAAATATTAAAACAGATTGTCAGCATTTCACAAATTCCCACAATCTTTACTCGCTCTATAGCTCTATCCATCTGAGAAAGGATATTAACTGGAACAATCCATGTTGGGCCATTGGAATCTCCTTCCTGTCCCGATATAGGGCTGGCTCTCTTTTACAAGGGGGGGTCTCACAAGTTCGGGCAGATTTTCTCTCTCTCCAGACATTTGTTTATTTTAAAGATATACTTTATTCATAAAAAGTCACATGGGAATGCATACAAAGGTTCTAAATCAGTTGTGTACAGTCTATGCAGAGAGATAAGAACCAACAAATCATTGGAATGTTGACATTTCTCAAAGCTTCTGTATCGTTGTGAACAAAAAGGCATTTTGTACTTGGGCAGGAACCGATCTCTGTTCATTGTCAGGCACCAAGAGGGTCTGAGAATTGAAAGAATGATGTGATAATTTGTCAGAATGACCTTAGACTGTGTTGTTTCCCTGTTACACCTTGACAGCAGCTGCCCAAAACTTTAGTATGCCCCTCAACATGTCATCTGAGATGTTGGAACATGCTGGGATGTAATACTCGTTTGATGCCAAGGCTTTACACTGGCAAAAGGCTATGTGTGCCCTAGTAGCATATTGGGTAAACCACTGTCCTCCTCAGTGTGGGATTGTGGGTTTAATTCCCCTCTGGGCTGCTTACATTTTAAGCTTGGTCTTTGTAGCTGACTTTCGTCCCTTGCCAACATCATCACGATCCAAATTGACTGCATTTTTCAACTGCTTTGTTCAAAATCACTCTGCCTGTGTTGAGATTATGGCGAATGATGGGTAATAGAAATGTGCACAAGGTAATTCCAGGATATGGAAGATCTTGGGGTGAATTGCCTGAAAGAGACAGCACAGCCACAATGGGCTGAATACCTGCTATGATTTCTGTTGATTTGTCCTCAATGCAGCTTTTTGCAACATCTCCACTTACTCCTTCCCCACTAACTGCAAATATCTTCAAGGTGCTGCACAAAATAACATTGAGCCCTTTGCTATTTTCCTGTCTCAGATTTGAGTTGTGCAAAGTTGGAGTTTGGTGGATTTCTTGTCTGTCCGTTTGGGGACAAATGGGAGGCGAGATCGATTTTTTAAGCAGCCAATTTTTTAGCATGAGATGGAAGGGGTATAAAACAATCAGTGAGAGTATAAAACTGAGAAAAGCACAATATGAGCCATCAGGGTGCAGTATTTAAAGGCTGCCAGTTTAACAACAAACATGTAGCCCCAGTGGCCTAATTGGTAAAGCATTGGGCTTCCCTAAACCAGGGACTATAGATTCAAGTCCCATCTGGGGGGGATAGCTTTTCATAACTTGCCCCCTTTCAACTTTACTTCTAATTTACATTATAAAAATCCCCATGTCTGCATTCAGTTGATGGGAAGTGCTGTCCAACATGAACTTGCACAAAGTTGTCGGGGATCTGCAGGATTGGGGTGAAGTTGTCTGAAAGAGACAGCAGAGCCAGAATGGTGAAAGAACCGCTGAGAATCTCCTGGGGCTGGCATGGTGACTCAGTGCTGCCTCACGGTGTCAGGGAACTGGCTTTGATTCCTCCCTTGGGTGCCTGTTTGTCTAGAGTTTGCACATTCTCTCCATGGGGTACTCCGGGTGCTTTGGTTTCCTTCCACAGTCCAAAGATGTGCAGGTTCAGTGGATTGGTTTTGGGGAATGCAGGTTGCAAGAATAGGGATTGGGCCTGGATGGACCCAGAGGCTGAGTGTGGACTTGCTGGGGTGAATGGCTTGACCCCCTCACTCGAGGGCTTTTATGAACATGTTTGGAGCAGATGGTCAGAGCTTTGTTGCAAATCCCAGTCAAGGCATTGTTAAGGGACTGGCATCCAGGTGTGTGTTCATGTCCTTCTTTTCCCTGACCTTGTAGAATGTTCTGTAGCTTTGGCCAAAGGGGTCATGAGCTGGGTTCACATCATCCAATGGGGTCACATTGCCAGGAGCTAGACAACGGATTTACTCAGACTGACACTTCCAGTCATCGAGTCAAAGAGATGTACAGCACAGAAACACACCCTCGGTCCAACTCGTCCATGCTGAACAGATATCCCAACCCAATCTAGTCCCACCTGCCAGCACCCGGCCCATCTCCCTCCAAACTCTTCCTATTCATATACCCATCCAGATGCCTTTTAAACGATGTAATTGTACCAGCCTCCACCACTTCCTCTGGCAGCTCATTCCACACACACACTACCCTCTGCCTGAAAAAGTTGCCGCTTAGGTCTCTTTTATATCTTTTCCCTCTCACTCTAAACCTAAGCCCTCTAGTTCTGGAGTCCCCCACCCCAGGGAAAAGACCTTGGCGGTTTACCCTATTCATGCTCCTCATGATTTTATAAACCTCTGTAAGGTCACCCCTCAGCCTCCGACGCTTGGATCCTATCCTTAGAGGAACTGGTATCAGCTTCCACCGCTGTGACTCTGTGTTCAACCTCATCTGTCCTCATTTCCAGGTCTCCCAGCTGCTGTTCATGCTTCTGCAGCATGATCGAGATCAGGGCCAGCATCACCTCTATCTGCTTCCCCAACATCTCGCGAGATTTCGCGAGCTCCTTCCCCAGGGCCTGGTAGGTAATCGAGTCCGAGGATCCTGCAGGTTGGGCCGGGGGCCTGGCCCCGGACACTGCTCCTCCCTTCTTCAACATCTCTGGACGATGAAAATGCAGGTAAGTTGCTTTTTCACAATGTCCTGGGACTCCACAAACCTTTTAGAGTCCCAGGATATCACGATGGTCCAGATTGGGTGGGATAGAAATTCTTCCCCCTTGTGCTGTGGTGCGAAGCTCTGCAACATGATCGTCCGAGATCACCGCCATCTTGGATTCCCAGAGTGCAGTGAGAGAATAAAACTCAGAACAACACACAATGAGAGGTCAGGATGCAGTATTTAAAGGGTGCCATTTTTGTTGAAACGTTGCAGCCCCAGTGGCCTAATGGATAAGACCTTACTATCCTAGGCCAGGGATTGTGGGTTCAATTCCCATCTGGGGTGTCTGAGTTTTCCTTATGTGTCGTTAATCTTTAAACCACTTTGAAAACATCCTCTTGTCGACATTCAGTTGATGGGATGTGGTGTCCCATGTGACCTTACACAAGTCTTTTGGGGATCTGCAGGATTAAGGCTAAATTCCCTGAAAGAGACAGCACAGTTACAATGGCTGAAAACCTGCTGAGATTCTCCTGGGAATGGCATGGTGGCTCAGTGGGTAGCACTGCTGCCTCACAGTGTCAGGGACCTGGCTTTGATTCCTCCCTTGGGTGTCTGTTTGTGTCGAGTTTGCACATTCTCTCCATGGGGTACCCCGGGTGCTTTGGTTTCCTCCCACAGCCCAAAGATGTGCAGGTTCGGTGGATTGGCTTTGGGGAATGCAGGGTGAGAGGATAGGGGTTGGGCCTGGCTGGGATGCTCTTCAGAGGGTCAGTGTGGATGTGATGGTCTGAATGGCCTCCTCCCACCCCACTCTAGGGCTTCTCTGAACAAGTTTGGAGCAGATGGTCAAAGGCCCAGTCAAGGCTTCGTGAAGGGACTGCCATCCAGGTGTGTGTCCCTATGCTCCTTTTCCCTGATCTTTCCGAATGTTCAAATCAACATCATCACATTAAAGATATTTTGTTTCTTGTCTTAATGAGAAGGGATTTGCCTTCAAGAGCACAAAGGTTTTGGATGTTGTCTCTTGAGGTTTGCTGATGAAACCGTTGATGTGCAGGGCCAACTGCAGATAATGGCAGAGACACTCTCCAGTGGTGACTGTCAGCGTTACCAGTCATGAAGACTTCATCCAAGAAACTGACGGTGATCTTGACTGCAGTCTCACCACGGCCTGCAAATCACAATCGGCTTAACCAGACTCAAGAACTAAAGAGAAACCAAGAACATCTCACCGATATTACCATGAAGGTTGGTCCCAGCAAAGGATCAACAGCGAGACCGCAAAAACACATTTCATATCTCTCTGTGCTGTAACTTTCTGCTGTCTTTCTCCATTGAAATAATATCCAGCTGCTTTATTCTTCCTACCAAAGTGTATGACCTCACACGTTCCCACATTGTCTTTCATTTGCTGAGTTTTTGGCTACTCCCTTAACCCATCCACCTCCCTCTGTAAACTCTGTGAGTCAGCCTAAGCAGTTGCCTTCCCACAAATGTTTGTCCAATCTGTGGATGTGGCACTCCAAGTTCTCCAACGATGGCCGAACTACCTCACATCTCCATCATAGCCTCCTTGCAATTGTATTCAATACCTTGACTAAGAAAGGTAAGGACCCAAATGCATAGCCACAGCCCCATAAGTTGCAGCCTTGAACACCCAGATTTCAATCATTTCTATTGACATCTGTGGGCAGCACGGTGGCACAGTGGTTAGCACTGCTGCCTCACAGCGCTAGAGACCCGGGTTACCTTCCCGCCTCAGGCGACTGAGTGTGGAGTTTGCACGTTCTCCCCGTGTCTGCGTGGGTTTCCTCCGGGTGCTCCGGTTTCCTCCCACAGTCGAAAGATGTGCAGCTCAGGTGAATTGGACATGCTCAATTCCCTGTAGTGTTAGGTAAGGGGTAAATGTCGGGGTATGGGTGGGTTGTGCGTCGGTGTGGACTTGTTGGGCCGAAGGGCCTGTTTCCACACTGCAATGTAATGGAATCTAATCAAATACATATTGGACCATATC
The DNA here is from genome assembly GCF_047496795.1 of Chiloscyllium punctatum. Classification (NCBI taxonomy): domain Eukaryota; kingdom Metazoa; phylum Chordata; class Chondrichthyes; order Orectolobiformes; family Hemiscylliidae; genus Chiloscyllium; species Chiloscyllium punctatum. The sequence continues at coordinate 76,071,444 of NC_092756.1, read as the reverse complement.
ATAAATACCAAACATGCAGGTAATCTGGGGTTCAGCTGGTAATGTTGACAGAATATAGCTTAGCCTGACACTAACACAACCAAAACAGAAGTTGCTTTGTCCATAGATTGGTAGCTCTATCTGTTGGAGCCCCAGTGACCTCATGGGTAAAGCACTAACTTTCTTAAACCAGAGATTGTGAGCTCAAATCTTATTTGGGGTATTGATTTTGTTGAAATCTTCACTGTGCAGCTGATCACAATCCTGTGTGGTCACGTGTCCATGGCAACAAAATCAGGCATTCTCAATTGATCCTGAGCTGGAGAAATTTGACCTGATCGAAAATTGGCCAAACTAAATTAAACAGCAGCTATCAGCTCCAGAGAACAGTGCAGCTAAGATCAAAGAGCTACAAAGATTCAAGAAGAACCAGTTCCAACCAGCCTGAGGGTTGTGTATTGGAGAAGTGTCAGCCTGAGACAATCCACTTTATAGCTCCTCGCATGACAACAGTGAAGGGTATTGGTGCGACCCCAATGAATGATGTGAACCCAGCTCATGACCGTATTGGCCAAAGCCACAGAAGATTCTGGAAGAAGGGACAGGAGAAGAGGAAAACACACCTGAACGTCAAACCCTTAGCGAAGCCTTGACTGGGTCCTGCAGTGGAGCTCTGACCATCTTCTCCAAAACTGTTCATAAAAGTCCTTGCGTGAGTAGTGCAGGCCATTCAGCCCATCACATCCACACTGACCCTCTGAAGAGCATACCATCCAGGCCCAACCCCTATCCCCTCACCGTGCATTCCCCAAAGCCAATCCACCAAACCTGCACATCTTTGGGCTGCGGGAGGAAACCAAAGCACCCGGAGTACCCCATGGAGAGAATGTGCAAACTCGACACAAACAGACACCCAAGGGAGGAATCAAAGGCAGGCCCCTGACACTGTGAGGCAGCAGTGCTACCCACTGAGCCACCATGCCATCCCCAGGAGAATCTCAGCAGGTTTTCAGCCATTGTGACTGTGCTGTCTCTTTCAGACAATTCACCTCAATCCTGTAAATCTTGTGCAAGAAGATGTCGGGCACCACTTCCCATCAACTGAATGCAGACATGGAGATTTTCCCAAAGTAGATTAGAAAAAAAGTTGACAAAGGGCAAGTGACTGATACCCCAGATGGGACTCGAACCCACAATCCCTGGCTTAGAAGGCCAGTGCCATATCCATTAGGCCACTGGGGCCACACACTGGGCTGGAAATCACAGCCTTTATGTACTGCACCCGACCTCTCTTACTGTGTGTTTCTGAGTGTGAAACTCGAACTGATTGTTTTTGACCCCAACCATCTCATGCTAAATTGTTGGCTGCTTGATAACTCAATCTCACTTCCCATTTGTCCCCAAACGGACAGACGAGAAATTAACCAAACTCAAATGTTGCACAACTCAAGTCTGAGGAATATGGAGCAGACAAGGAAATAGCAAAGGGCTCAATGTTATTTTGTGCAGCACCTTCAAGATATTTGCAGTTAGTGAGGAAGGAGTAAGTGGAGATGTTGCAAACAGCTGCATTGAGGACAAATCAACAGAATCATAGCAGGCATTCAGCCCATTGTGGCTGTGCTGTCTCTTTCAGACAATTCACCCCAAGATATCCCATTTCCTGGAATTACCTTGTGCAAGTTTCGAATAATCATCGTTAAAAAATCAGACAACACCAGGTTGTAGTCCAACAGGTTTATCTCAAAGTACTAGCTTTCGGAGCGCTGCTGCTTCGTCAGGTGGTTGTGGAGTATAAGATTGTAAGACACAGAATTTATGGCAAAAGTTTACAGTGTGATGTCACTGAAATTATATATTGAAAAAAATCTGGATTGTGTGTGAAGTCTCTCAACTTTTCGAATGATCAGGTTAGTTTCAGTTCTTTCATGTGTAAATCACAAAATGTTTTTCATTGCCAAGTGAAATGGCAAGCTGTCCAATAAAAAGGTAAATGCTGTGAATGCTGGAAATCTATAAACAGAGAAAACGCTGGAGAAATCATGACTCAAAAACATGATTGAGTTTTCTGAAAAAGTCACAAAGAGGATTGACGAGGGCAGAGCGGTGGATGTGATCTATATGGACTTCAGTAAGGAGTTTGACAAGGTTCCCCATGGGAGGCTGATCAGCAAGGTTAGATCTCATGGAATACAGGGAAAACTAGCTATTTGGATACAGAACTGGCTCAAAGGTAGGAGACAGAGGATGTTGGTGGAGGGTTGTTTTTCAGACTGGAGCCCTGTGACCAATGGAGTGCCACAACAATCAGTGCTGGGTCCACTGCTTTCCGTCATTTATATATATATGTTAGTATCATTATGAGGTATCATTAGTAAGTTTGCAGATGACACCAAAATTGGAGGTGTAGTGGACAGCAAAGAAGGTTACCTCAGATTACAACGGGATCTTGATTAGAAGGGCCGATGAGCTGAGGAGTGATGGGTGGAGTTTAAATTAGATTAATGCGAGGTGCTGCATTTTGGGAAAGCAAATCTTAGCTGGGCTTATAGACTTAATGGGAATGTCCCAGGGAGTGTTGCTGAACAAAGAGACCTGAGAGTGCAGGTTCATAGCTCCTTGAAAATAGAGTCACAGATTGATAGGATAGTGAAGAAGGCATTTGATATGCTTTCCTTTATTCTAAATCAGTTGTGTACAGTCTATGCAGAGAGATAAGAACCAACAAAACATTGGAATGTTGACATTTCTCAAAGCTTCTGTATCGTTGTGAACAAAAAGGCATTTTCTACTTGAGCAGGAACTGATCTCTGTTCATTGTCAGGCAACAAGAGGGTCTGAGAATTGAAAGAATGATGTGATAATTTGTCAGAAAGACCTGAGACTGTGTTGTTTCCCTGTTACATCTTGGCAGCATCTGACCGAAACTTTAGTGTATCCCTCAACATGTCATCTGAGATGTTGGAACATGCTGGGCCGTAACGCTCGCTTGATGCCAAGACTTTACACTTGCAAATGACTATGTGTGTCCAAGTAGCATATTGGGTAAACCACTGTCCTCCTAAGTGTGGGATTGTGAGTTCAAATTCCCTCTGGGCTGCTCACGTTTTAAGCTTGGTCTTTGTAGCTGACCTTTGTCCCATGATTCCTGAAGAAGGGCTGATGCCCGAATCCTCGATTCTCCTGTTCCTTGGATGCTGCCTGACCTGCTGCACTTTTCCAGCATCACATTTTCAGCTCTGATCTCCAGCATCTGCAGTCCTCACTTTCTCCTCGACTTTTGTCCCATGCCAACTTTATCGCAATCCAAATTGACTGCAGTTTTCAACTACTCTGTTCAAAATCACTGTGCCTGTGTTGAGATTATGGCGAATGATGTGTAATAGAAACTTGGACAAGGCAATTCCAGGATTTGGGTGATCTTGGGGAGAATTGTCTGAAAGAGACAGCAAAGCCAATATGGGCTGAATGCCCACTAAGATTCTGTTGATTTAGAACATACTACATAGAACACAGAACAGTACAGCACCGAACAGGCCCTTCAGCCCACGATGTTGTGCCGACCATTGATCCTCATGTATGCACCCTCAAATGTATGTGACCATATGCATGTCCAGCAGTTTCTTAAATGTCCCCAGTGACCTTGCTTCCACAACTGCTGCTGGCAACGCATTCCATGCTCTCAAAAGTCTCTGTGTAAAGAACCCGGCTCTGACAGCCCCTCTATACTTTCCTCTAACAAGCTTAAAATTATGACCCCTGGTGTTAGCCATTTCTGCCCTGGGAGATCGTCTCTGGCTATCGACTCTATCCATGCCTCTCATTATCTTGTATACCTCAATTAGGTCTCCTCTCCTCCTCCTTTTCTCCAATGAGCTCAGTCAACCTCTCTTCATAAGATAAGCCCTCCAGTCCAGGCAGCATCCTGGTAAACCTCCTCTGAACCCTCTGCAAAGCATCCACATCTTTCCGATAATAGGGCGACCAGAACTGGACACAGTATTCCAAGTGCGGTCTTACCATGAAAGCATTTGTCCTCAATGCAACTTTTTGCAACATCTCCACCTACTTCCTCCCCACTAACTGCAAATATTTTGAAAGCGTTGCACAAAATAACATTGAACCCTTTGCTATTTTCCTGTCTGCTCCATTTTCCTCAGATGTGAGTTGTGCAATGTTGGAGTTTGGTTGGTTTCTTATCTGTCCGTTTGGGGACAAATGGGAAGCGAGATTGATTTATCAAGCAGCCAATTTTTTAGCATGAGATGGAAGTTGTAAAAAAGAATCAGTGAGAGGATAAAACTGAGAAAAACACAATATGAGCCATCAGGGTGCAGTATTTAAAGGCTGCCAGTTTAACAGCAGATATGTAGCCCCAGTAGCCTACTGGAGAAGACATTGGGCTTCCCAAGCCAGGGATTGCGAGTTCAAACCCTATCCTGAGTGGCTAACATTCCTCGATTGCCCTCTTTGAACTTGACTTCTAATCTACATTATAAACATCCCCATGTCTGCATTCAGTTGATGGGAAGTGCTGTCCAACATGAACTTGCACGAAGTTGTCGGGGATCTGCAGGATTGGGTCGAAATTGCCTGAAAGAGACAGCAGAGCCACAATGGGGAAAGAACTGCTGAGATTCTCCTGGGGCTGGCATGGTGACTCACCGTGTCAGGGACCTGGCTTTGATTCCTCCCTTGGGTGTCTGTTTGTGTCGAGTTTGCACATTCTCTCCATGGGGTACTCGGAGTGCATTGTATTCCTCCCACAGCCCAAAGATGTGCAGGTTCGGTGGATTGGTTTTGGGGAATGCAGGGTGAGAGGATAGTGATTGGGCCTGGATGGGATGCTCTTCAGAGGCTGATTGTGGACTTGATGGGCTGAATGGCTTGTCCCCCTCACTCGAGGGCTTTTATGAACAAGTTTGGAGCAGATGGTCAGAGCTCTGCTGCAGATCCCAGTCAAGGGTTTGCAAAGGGATTAGCATCCAGGTGTGTGTTCATATTCTTTTCACTGATCTTCCAGAATGTTCTGTAGCTTTGGCCAAAGGGGTCATGATCTGGGTTCACATCATCCAATGGGGTCACATTGCCAGGAGCTCGACAACGGATTTACTCAGACTGACACTTCCAGTCATCGAGTCATAGAGATGTACAGCACAGAAACACACCCTCGGTCCAACCCGTCCATGCTGAACAGATATCTCATCCCAATCTAGTCCCACCTGCCAGCACCCGGCCCATCTCCCTCCAAACTCTTCCTATTCATATCCCCATCCAGATGCCTTTTAAACGATGTAATTGTACCAGCCTCCACCACTTCCTCTGGCAGCTCATTCCACACACACACACCACCCTCTGCCTGAAAAAGTTGCCCCTTAGGTCTCCTTTATATCTTTTCCCTCTCACTCTAAACCTAAACCCTCTCGTTCTGGAGTCCCCCAACCCAGGGAAAAGACCTTGGCGATTTACCCTATTCATGCTCCTCATGATTTTATAAGCCTCTGTAAGGTCACCCCTCAGCCTCCTATGCTTGGATCTTATCCTTAGAGGAACTGGTATCAGCTTCCATCGCTGTGACTCTGTGTTCAACCTCATCCGTCCTCTTTTCCAGGTCTCCCAGCTGCTGTTCATGCTTCTGCAGCATGATAGAGATCGGGGCCAGCTTCACCTCTATCTGCTTCCCCAACATCTCGCGAGATTTCGCGAGCTCCTTCCCCAGGGTCTGGTAGGTAATTGAGCCCGAGGATCCTGCAGGCTGGGCCGGGGGCCTGGCCCCGGACACTGCCCCTCCCTTCTTCAACATCCCTGGACGATGAAAACGCAGGTAAGTTGATTTTTCACAATGTCCTGGGACTCCACAACCTTTTCAGAGTCCCAGGATATCGCGATGGTCTGGATTGGGCGGGACATAAATTCTTCCCCCTTGTGCTGTGGTGCGAAGCTCTGCAACATGATCGTCTGAGAACACCGCCATCTTGGATCCCCAGAGTGCAGTGAGTGGATCAAACTCAGAAAAACACACAATGAGATGTCCGGGTGCAGTATTTAAAGGCTGTTATTTTTGTCTTTACTGTGCAGCCCCAGTGGCCTAATGGATAAGGCACTGGCCTCCTAAGCCAGGGATTGTGGGTTCAAGTCCCATCTGGGGTGTTGGCCTCTTCCTTATGTGTCCTTGCTCTTTAATGCACTTTGCAAACACCCCCATGTCCACATTCAGTTGATGGGATGTGGTGTCCCATGTGACCTTACACAAGTCTTTTGGGGATCTGCAGGATAAAGGCTGAATTCCCTGAAAGAGACAGGACAGTCACAATGGCTGAAAACCTGCTGAGATTCTCCTGGGGATGGCATGGTGGCTCAGTGGGTAGCACTGCTGCTTCACAGCATCAGGGACCTGGCTTTGATTCCTCCCTTGGGTGTCTGTTTGAGTCGAGTTTGCACATTCTCTCCATGGGGTACTCCGGGTGCTTTGGTTTCCTCCCACAGCCCAAAGATGTGCAGGTTCGGTGGATTGGCTTTGGGGAATGCAGGGTGAGAGGATAGGGGTTAGGCCTGGCTGGGATGCTCTTCAGAGGGTCAGTGTGGATGTGATGGTCTGAATGGCCTCCTCCAACCCCACTCCAGGGCTTCTCTGAACAAGTTTGGAGAAGATGGTCAAAGGCCCAGTCAAGGCTTCGTGAAGGGACTGCCATCCAGGTGTGTGTCCCTATGCTCCTTTTCCCTGATCTTTCCGAATGTTCAAATCAACATCATCACATTAAAGATATTTTGTTTCTTGTCTTAATGAGAAGGGATTTGCCTTCAAGAGCACAAAGGTTTTGGATGTTGTCTCTTGAGGTTTGCTGATGAAACCGTTGATGTGCAGGGCCAACTGCAGATAATGGCAGAGACACTCTCCAGTGGTGACTGTCAGCGTTACCAGTCGTGAAGACTTCATCCAAGAAACAGACGGTGATCTTGACCGCAGTCTCACCACGGCCTGCAAATCACAATCGGCTTAACCAGACTCAAGAACTAAAGAGAAACCAAGAACATCTCACCGATATTACCATGAAGGTTGGTCCCAGCAAAGGATCAACAGCGAGACCGCAAAAACACATTTCATATCTCTCTGTGCTGTAACTTTCTGCTGTCTTTCTCCATTGAAATAATATCCAGCTGCTTTATTCTTCCTACCAAAGTGTATAACCTCACACATTCACACATTGTCTTTCATTTGCTGCGTTTTTGGCCACTCCCTTAACCCATCCATCTCCCTCTGTAAACTCTGTGAGTCAGCCTCAGCAGTTGCCTTCCCACAAATGTTTGTCCAATCTGTGGATGTGGCACTGCAAGTTCTCCAACGATGGCCTAACTACCTCACATCTCCATCATCGCCTCCTTGCAATTGTATTCAATACCTTGACTAAGAAAGGTAAGGGCCCAAATGCATAGCCACAGCCCCATCAGTTCCAACCTTGAACACTCAGATTTCAATCATTTCCATTGACATATTGGACCTTATCATAAATTCCAAACATGCAGGTAATCTGGGGTTCAGCTGGTAATGTTGACAGAATATAGCTTAAACTGACACCAACACAACCAAAATAGAAGTTGCTTTGTCCATAGATTGGTAGCTCTATCTGTTGGAGCCCCAGTAACCTCATGGGTAAGGCACTAACTTCCTAAACCAGAGATTGTGGGTTCAAATCTTATTTGGGGTTTTGATTTTGTTGAAACCTTCACTGTGCAGCTGATCTTAATCCTGTGTGGTCACGTGACCGTGGCAACAAAATCAGGCATTCTCAATTGATCCTCAGCTGGAGAAATTTGACCTGACAGAAAATTGGCCAAACTAAATTAAACAGCAGCTATCAGCTCCAGAGAACAGTGGAGCTAAGATCCAAGAGTTACCAAGTTTCAAGAAGAACCAGTTCCAACCAGACTGAGGGTTGTATGTTGGAGAAGTGTCAGCCTGAGACAATCCACTTGAAAGCTCCTGGCATGACAACAGTTAAGTGTATTGGTGTGACCCCATTGGATGTTGTGAACCCTGCTTATGATTGTACTGGCCAAAGCCACAGAAGATTCTGGAAGATCAGAGAAATGTAGGGGAGGAACACACACCTGGATGCCAGTCCCTTCGCGAAGCGTTGACTGGGCTTTGCAGTGGAACTCTGACCATCTGCTCCCAACTTGTTCAGAGAAGCCCGAGAGTGGGGTGGGAGGAGGCCATTCAGACCATCATGTCCCCACTGACCCTCTGAAGAGCATCCCATCCAGGCCCAACCCCTCTCCTCTCTCCCTGCACTCCCCAGAGCCAATCCACTGAACCTGCATATCTTTTGGACTGTGGGAGGAAACCAAAGCACAGAAACAGACACCCAAGGGAGGAATCAAAGCCAGGTCTGACAGAAGGTACCACCCACCCAACACAGACCTGGGGACTTTTCCAGCGGAGATGATCAATTGACTTGACCTCGGATGAAGATCAGCCATAAAGACAAGTGTTAAAAGTCAGACACCCCAGATGGGACTTGTACCCACAATCCCTGGTCTAGGAGGCCAGTGCCTTATCCATTAGGCCACTGGGGCCACCTGTATGGTGTTAAAATGGCAGCTTTTAAGTTTGTTTTCCAAGAACACACTGACTGTGGCTCAGCCAGCACAGAGTCAGTGCCCTGGACTGAGGGGATTCTAAATCTCCAGGTTATACATGTTTTTTTCTTTATCCCCGAAAATCCAGCTGGCTGGACAGGGGGCAGCCTTGGTGTACTCCTCTCCCAAAGTGAAGGGGCAGTGCCATGGAGCCATTAACTTTAAAACTAATTGCACCTGCCTCCACTTGGTCCACATCCACACAAGCATTTCCTGTCATGTACCTGTCCAAATGTCTTTCTCATAGAATCCATACAGTGTGGAAACAGGCCATTTGGCCCAACAAGTCCACCCAGACTCACTCCCCGACATGTCCTCCTGCCAAATGTACCCAACCTTCACATCCCTGAACAGTCTGGGCAATTTTGCATGGCTAATTTACTTGTGGGAGGAAACTGGAGCACCTGGAGGAAACCCACACAGACACGGGGAAAAAGGGCAAAATCCACACAAACTGTCACCAGAGGCTGAAATTGAACCTCGGTCCCTGATGCTATGAGACAGCAGGGCTAACCACAGAGCCAACTTGGAAACTCTACACAAGCAGTCACCCAAGGGAGGAATCAAAGTCAGGTCCCTGACACTGTGAGGCAGCAGTGTTACCCACTGAGCCACCATGCCATCCCCAGGAGAATCTCAGCAGGTTTTCAGCCATTGTGACTGTGCTGTCTCTTTCAGACGATTCACCCCCCATCCTGCAGATCCCCGAAAATCATGAACAAGAACATGTTGGGCACCACTTCCCATCAGCTGAAAGCAGACAAGGGGGATTTCTCCAAAGTCAATTAGAAATAATGTGGACAGTGAACAAGCCATAAATAACCAGACACCCCAGATGCGACTTGAACCCAAAATCCCTTATCCAGTCGGCCACTGGGGCTACACCCATGTAGTTAAAATGGCAATCTTTAAATACTGAACCCTCCCCTGTCATATTATTTTTTTCTGAGTTTTCTCCTCTTACTGATTGTTTTTTACCCCTTCCATTTCATGCTAAATTGTCGGCTGCTTGATAAATTGATCTCGCCTCCCATTTGGCCCCAGGCGGACATTTGAGAAATCACAGCCGTTCAGACAGCGTCCGAGGAGCAGGAGAGTCGACATTTCGAGCATCGGCCTGAAGAGCTTATTCTCGAAACATCGACTCCCCTGCTCCTCGGATGCCGCCTGACCAGCTGTACTTTTCCAGCACCACACAATTTGACTCTGATCTCTCACATCTGCAGTGCTCACTTTCTCCCAGTCGAGAAATCAACTCAACTCCAACTTTGCAGACCCACAGTTTGAGGCAAATGGAACAGAAGGAAAAGGGCTCAATGTTATTGTGTGCAGCACTTTCAAGATATTTGAAGTTAGTGGGGAAGGAGGAAGTGGAGATGTTGCAAAAAGCTGCATTGAGGACAAATCAACAGAATTTTAGCGGGCATTCAGCCCATTGGGGCTGTGCTGTCTCTTTCAGACAATTCACCCCAAGATCTCCCAAATCCCGGAATTACCTTGTGCAAGTTTCTATGTCACATCATTTGCTATAACCTCAACGTAGGCACAGTGATTTTTAACAGAGTACTGTTGATGAAAAATTCAGTCAATGTGGATTGAGATGAAGTTGACATGGAATGAAAATCAGCAACAAAGCCCAGGCTTAAAACCCAAGAACCCCAGATGGGACTTGAACCATCAATTACCAGCTTAGGGAAGCCAGGGCCTTATCTATGAGGACCCTCGGGCTCCCACCTTGCACTGTCTGTGGAAAGTGTTGACCTCAAACGAGTGCTACAGCTGAGCATGTTCCAAGATCGAGGATTATATGTTGAGGGACACACTAAAGTATGGAGCAGCTGCTGTCAAGGTGTAACAGTTAAAGAACACTGTCTAAGGCCTTTCTGACCAGTTATGACATCGTCCCTTCATTTCTCAGACCCTCTTGGTGCCTCAGAATGAAGAGAAATCGTTTCCTGTCTCAGTAGAAAGATCTGCCCGAACTTGCGAGACCCCACTTTGTGGAAGAGAGCCAGCCCTATATCAGGACAGGAAGGAGATTCCAATGGCCCAACATGGATTGTTCCAGTTAAAATCCTTTCTCAGATGGATAGAGCTATAGAGCGAGTAAAGTTGTGGGAATTTGGGAAATTCTGATAATCTGTTTTAATATTTAGTTAATAAAATCAAGTTGAACCGCAAACCAATTTTGTCCCCCATTGTCTGCATCACCAACAAGAATACTGAAGGAAAGTTGAGTTTAATTACATTGTGTTACTAATGTTCATCTGGTTGATCAGTGGAAATTAAAAGCCATGTCACACAACAGGCAGAGTCAATCTTTAGCTGAGTAGAAATTCCGCAGAGAGAAACAGACTTACTTTGTGATATAATAGGTAATTCCTGTCCCATTGATCTATTAACTACAGGGAACTTTCAGATACGTGGTATCTTTAGAGCAATTAAATATCCTTCCAAGATATATGCTTTCACTCTCAACTGAAGATGTTATAACTTCAATGGCTAAGAGTATTAACCAATAAATCAATGCCAAGCCAGTTGAAGAATTACACTTAGCACATCATCATCGCTGTATTTGCAGAATGCAGCATAACCTATTCCGTCTTCTAACCTACTGACAGCCTACTTTTCAGAAGTCTCCTTACACGACTCTGAAAACAAATTAAAAGAAACCAATTAAACCAAATAAGCACAAATTAAAATGTCCCAGTCATTTAAAAAGGCACTGTAACAAAAGTCAAAATATCCCAAGAAAGCTTACACTTACAGAGTCACAGAGTTGTACAGATCCTTCACTCCAATTCGTCCATGCCAACCAGATATCCGAAAGTTATCTAGTCCCACAAACCAGCATTTGGTCCATATCCCTCTGAAACCTTCTTATTCATGTCCCCATCCAGCTGCCTTTCAAATGTTACAGAGTCTTAGAGTTATACACCACAGAAACAGACCCTTTGGTCCAACTCGTCTATGCCGACCTGATATCCTGAATTAATCTAGTCCGACTTGCCAGCATTTGGCCCATATCCCTCTAAACCCACCCTGTTCATATACCCCCATCCCGATGCCTTTTAAATGTTTTGGAGGAGCCGGTGTTAGACTGGGGTGGACAAAGTTAAAAATCATAAAACACCAGGTTATAGTCCAGCGGGTTATTATTCTTCTCACTGTAAACCTATGCCCTCTGTTTTTGTACTCCCCCACCCTGGGGAAAAGACTGAAGCTATTCACCCTATCCATGTCCCTAATGATTTTATAAACCTCTATAAGGCCTCCCTTCAGCCTCCAACACTCCAGAGAAAATAGCCTCAGTCTATTCCTCCTCCCCCGATAGTACAAACCCTGTAACCCTTACAACACCCTTGTAAATTATTTCTGAATGCTTGCAAGTTTTACAACCTCTTTCTATAGCAGGGAAACCAGAATTGAACGCAGTATTCCAAAAGGTGGCCTAACCAATATCCTGTACAGCCACAACCCAACATCCCAATTCCTATACTCAATGCTCTGACTCATAAAGGCAAGTGGATCAAATGCCTTCTTCACTGTGCTATCTACCTGCAACTCCTTCTCTTCCTAATCTGTGTATATGTGAGTTACAATAATCTTTTTGCATTCTGATATGAATAGATTCACTCTTTTGTTAATTCAACATATCCAGGTTTAATTGGATACTTTTAAACACCAATTCAATTGGTTTGTGAAGAAGACATCCACAAGAAAGGGTCCCTTTTAAAATTAACCTGTTAGTGACCAACCAAGGATCCAGGTAAATGAAGAAAGGAAACCATTTCATCCCTGCTCACCTGGGAGCTTAACAATTTGGGGTATCTGTCTGGAACTGTAATAACGTGGGGAACAATTCTCACACCAGCCTCTCTTTGTAAGTGCTCCATGTATTTACGAAACAATGCCCTTCACCAGCACATCTCAGTGATATATTTAACATTCCATTCACATTAATCACTCCAAGGGCATGATCTACATTAAGAATATAAACAGTAAGTGTTGAAACTCTCAGGTTTGGAAGCATGTGCTGAAAAAAACAAAATGAATATTGCAAATTGATAATTGTGTTTCTCTCCACAGATGCTACCTGAGCTGCATTTCAATATTGCCTGATTTTATTGCAGATTTCCAGCACTTGTGGCATTTAACTTTTGTATTTTTTTTTATGTAAGGAAAATGGAGATTTGAAAATATTGAATGGGACTTTTGCTCATTAACCTCTTGGGAATTGTCTGCTATTGAATGATTTGATTCAGACTTTAGACAAGGTGCAATCATGACAAAGTCTGTGGGATTGTACTTATTATATATCAAGGAACAGCTCATCAAATCAGGCAATCCTCTGAAACATATGAATTCTCACCTCAAGTTTGGGGAGAATGGTATAAAGGATAAGTATTAGATGGGGTGAGATCTGATCAACTTCAGAAAAACTTTGATCTTAAAACTACAATTCTACAGTGAATGTGAAATATTGCGAAGTGTATGGTTAATTGTCCATGATATTTGTTCCTCCTTATTTAATTTCTATAAGTATCCGTAGAGTAATCTATAAACATATATTTACGAACCATTGTCATGCATTATTTTGGTAATTTTATAATTTGCCATCACTTTCTCTTCACCTTATTCAAGGAGAGTGTTTATTACAGTGAGTGATACCACACAGTATTTCAATTGCACTGAATTGGTTTTTGAAAGATAACTCAATAAATACAGGTTGATGCTGTTGATGGTTCCTGTCAATATATTTCGTTGACCTGTTCAGACGTGTTATGATGTTAAGTCTTAGGCAGAAAGAGGAAGAAGGTATAAGTAAGGTTCAAGAAACTGAAGACAGACAGAGCCCTGGAGATAACAGGAATGAACTCAAACTAGGAAATAGAGAATTTGAAGGGACCATGCAATGTTTATGGAAAACAGGATTAAGGAACCTCCAAGGCATTTTACTGAGGGATAACAAGCAAGAGGTCACCAGGGAAAGAGTATGTCTTCTCAGAGCAAAGGAGGGAATTTACACATGGAGCCGGAGGAAGTGGGTGAGGTTCTTAATGAATAAACTGCATTGGTATTTCCAAAGGATTCTGGGTAGTCCAAGATGGAGGACGGGAAAAAGTTGTGACTATAAGAGTTGCCCCTTTTTTGAGTCATTTTAGGTCTTGGGGGTGATTTCCTCAAATTCCAGGAGCAGCAATTACTGTTTTATTATGCAACTTTGGAGAAAAAAATCTCAAAACAACGGCACATTTAAAAGGAAGAAAGGCAGACAAAGAAAGCGTGTACTTGGTCAGGAGGGCGGGAGGGAAGAAACCTACACTGCTCACTGATATGGATAGGAAGGGTCGAGAGGGATATGGGCCCAGTGTGGGCGAATGGGACGTGATTAGATTAGGATATGTGGTCTGCATGGACGAGTTGGAGCCAAGGGTCTGTTTCCATGCTGTACATCTCTATGGGTCTATGACATGGTGGATGGTGAGTCTTGTATATTGATATTCTAGAGCATGTCAATATTAAAAAGGAGGTGTTGGGTGTTTTGAAAAGCATTAAGGTAGACAAGTCCCCAAGACCTGATGGAATCTATCATAGAATCCTGAGAGAGGCAGGTGTGGAAATTGCTACGGATTTGTACAAAATATTTGTATCCTTTACAGTCACAGGAGAATTCCCAGAGGACTGGAGAATACCCAATGTTGTTTCTTTCTTTAAGAATGGCAACAAGAATAATTCAGGAAATTAAAGGCCAGATTGGCTTCCTGCAACTTCCTGTTATTCATTGCTTCGACATCACTGTCTGTACTTGGATGGTACCCTCCGGAAGTCACTCTGTAAAGATCACCACCCCTCTCCCTTGGGGTCTCAGGATCTCAAGGAGTTCCTCACTTTGGCCAAGGTTTTGGTCCATGTGTAATGGTTTCCTGAATGTGGTTCCTGTGAAGTGCCTTGTGCCATGAAAAGGGATCCCTACATGCAGGCTGTAGTTGGGTTGAAGTGTTATGGAGAGCAGGCAGGAAAGTGGAGTTGAGGCCGAGATGAGATCAGCCATGATCGTGTGGAATGACAAAGCAGGCTCGAGGAGCTGAATTGCCAAATTTTTAAGATCTTCGGAACACAACCAAAGACAGAGCTATCAATTGCCGTGGGTGTCTAACATGGTATCTCACCTCAGATGCATCCTGAAGAGGGTGTCCATGTTCAAAGCCAGGAGTTGTGAGTTCATATCTCATTTGGGCTGTTATGTTTTTAAACATGAACTCTGATCAGCACCCTGTGTCTGTTTGATCTCAGTTCCAGTTAATAAGGGGAGATGGTGGTGCAGTGCTAGACCTGGAGTAGGAATCCAGAACACCAAGTTCATGGTGTGGGGGAGATGGACTGTAATCCCACCATACAAGGTGGTGAAATCTCAGCTCAGGAGGAGCTTTGTCTGATGGGCACCACATATTGCTATTGAGGTTTGTTAGGAAGCTAACTGGTTCCATATTCTCCTTTCAGGAAGAAAACCTGGTGAGACTACAGACCCACAGCAATGTGGTTGACTCACCCTCTGGGCAATAAACGCTGGCCGAGTCAGAAACATATCGCATTACTTCCCTGTAGCTCGGTCACAATCCTGGAACACCCTCCATTGATTCATTGTAGGTTTACCTCAACAAATGGTCAAAAATCACACCACACCAGGTTATAGTCCAACAGGTGTATTTGAAAACACGAGCTTTCGGAGCATTGCTCCTTCATCAGGTGTAATGAGAGAGGAGGCATCAGACACAGAATGTATCAGTAAAATATCAAAGGGTCATACAAGTGATGCGAATGTATTGAACAAATCCAAAATGGCCGACTCCCTCCTGTTAAATCTTCAATCAGTTCGAAAGGAGATACGGGCAGCACATGGATTGCAGTGGTTCAAAAAGATAGCTCCCCATCACCTTTCAGGAGAAACTAGGGAGAGGCAATAAATGTTGATCGAGCCAGCAATGTTCACGCCCTAGAACTGAATAAAAACAATCCCACAATGGAATAAACCGCCAGGGGAAAAGTCATAGTGTAATGACTTGAAAACATCAAGCCCCAACTTTGGATGGTTTCTGTTCTTATGTTTTACATTAATATCCAAAACGCACCAGTCATTGACATAAAGGTTATGATTTGGAGGAGCCGGTGTTAGACTGGGGCGGACAACATTTCAAATCACACAGCACCAGGTTATAGTCCAACAGGTTTATTGGGAAACACTAGCTTTCGAAGAGCTGCTTCTTCATCAGGTAGTTGTGGAGCAGGATCGTAAAACACTGAAGTTTTAGCAACAGGATTGCAGTGTCATGGCATGTAATATTAAACAAATTGAGCTGAAGTCTTGCATCTTTTAGAATGATCATGTTAGTTTCAGTTCCTTGTTATGGACATCCCAGACCTTTGTTAAAGTTACATTCGCAAGAGAGTTTTAACAATCGGTGCCATCTCAGCTCAGATAATGCATTGAAGAATTGAGGTTAAAATCTGTCTGTGTCCCAGTGTTCGGTCAGACTGATTCTATTTCTAAAGTGGCATTTACAGAATCTGACATGGTTTTATGCAGTTTTTGAGCAAAACAAAAGATAATTCTGAACGTACAAATTTATCCCACAAACGTATATGTGTGTGTGTGCAGGGCTGACCGAGTGAGTGTGTGCATTTGGGTGTGCGTGGGAGGGGGCGATGGTGTGAGTGTCTGTGAGAGTGTGTGTATGTGTATGTGTTTGAGTATAATGGGGTATACATCTGTGAGAAGGTGTGTGTGTGGGTGTGAGTGTGGGAGCATGTATGTGTATTGTGTGACAGGATGTGTGTGTGTGTGTGTGTGTGTGTGGGGTCAGCTGTAGTGTGACATGAAGCCAAGGTCCCAGTTGAGGCCAAGGTCCCACTTCTATGCTGTCGTGTTGGTATTTAACAGGAAAAAATGCGGGTGAAATAAAGTTATTCCACACTCAATAATTTATATTTACATTTAATGATTTGGACCAAGATAACAGTGACCCGAAAGGTGGACGATTCATTGAAAATATTTGGTTTGCAAGTAATGATAGACACAGTGAAAAGTTTTGTCTTGTGAGCAATACAGGCAGCTCACAGAGTTCAGTAACGTAGATAAGTAAATAATAGGGAAACAGCAGCAGGAACAACAATACAGGTACAGGCGAATACTAAGAGGCTGTGAGACTGTTCAGTATTCTAACAACAGTAGGGTAGAAACTGTTTCAAAACCGGTTGGTGCATGTGTTCAGGCTTCTGTACCTTCTCCCCGATGGTAGAGGTTGTAGAAAAACATTGCCAGGGTGGGATGGATCTTTGAGAATGCTGGAGACCTTTCCTTAACAGCGGGCCTGGTAGATGGATTCTATAGATGGGAGGTTGGCCTTTGTGATTGTCTGGGCCGGGTTCACCACTCTCTGTAACCGTCTCCAATCTTGAATGGTACAGTTACCCAACCAGGTAGTGACACATCCAGACAGAATGCTATCGATGGTGCACCTATAAACGTTGGCAGGTGTATTCTCTGTCAGTAATATCCGATGTTCTGGAGGGATCAGTGTTGAAGGGTTGGTTTGTTGATGAGAGTGTGATGAGAGCTGGCTTCCAAAAGCAACCTCTCCAACTGCACTCTCAGGAATCTCGTCCCCATCCAGAAACAGCAGCCACTTGATGACCACCTTCAACATTCAATCCTGCAGATCCCTGAAAATCTTGTGCAAGATCATGTTGGATACCACTGACCATCAACTGAATGCAGCGATTTGGATTTTTCCAAAATAGATTAGAAATAACAGAAAAGCCACAGAAACACCCCAGATGGGACTTGAACCCACAATCCCTGGCTTAGGAGGCCAGTGCCTTATCCATTAGGCCACTGGGGCCCCACATGATGTCTGCCAATGGCAGCCTTTAAATACTGCACCCTGACCTCTCATCATGTGTGTTTCTGTGTGTTGTACTCTCACTGATTGGTTCTTCACCCTTCCATCTCATGCCACATTGTTCGCTGCTTGATAAATTGATCCCGCCTCCCATTTCTTCCCAAACGGACAGATGAGAAATCAACCAAACTCCAACTTTGCACAACTCAAGTCTGAGGAAAATGGAGCAGACAGGAAAATAGCAAAGGGATCAATGTTATTGTGTGCAGCACTTTCAAGATATTTGCAGTTACTGGGGAAGGTGGAAGTGGAGATGTTGCAAAAAGCTGCATTGAGGACAATTCAACAGGATCTTTGTGGGCATTCAGCCCATTGTGGCTGTGCTGTCTCTTTCAGACAATTCACCCCAAGATCTCCCAAATCCCGGAATTATCTTGTATAAGTTTCTACTAAACAGAATTTGCCATAATCTCAACACAGGCACAATGATTTTTAACAGAGTAGTTAAAAAATCCAGTCAATTTGGATTGAGATGAAGTTGACATGGGATGAAAATCAGCCACTGCAAAGACCAGGCTTAAAAATGACAATGAACAGAGATCGTTTCCTGCCCAAGTACAAAATGCCTTTCTTTCCACAACGAGACAGAAGGTTTGAGAAATGTCAATATTCCAATGGTTTGTTGGTTCTTTTCTCTCTGCATAGACTGTACACAACTGATTTAGAACCTTTGTATGCTTTTCCAAATGATGTCACAAACTGTTTCAATACTTTGTTAATAAAATCAAGTTGAAATTCAAATCAAATTTAGTCTCCCTTTGTCCCCATCACCAACAAGAATTCTTGAGTAAAGTTGTGAGGAATTCATCAGACCAATGAGACTCCAGGAATTCTTCCAAAATGTCAGCAATGATCCCAATGAGCCAACCAACGAACGGGAACAGTCATCAGAGAGATCCATCGTGGAGCGACCAAAGAAGGAGTCGATTTGTATCCCTGCGGAGGGCCACTGTCCTGGCCTTGAGATGTATGCTCAACCGTCAGGAGATGGGTGAATGCCAGATTTAAAAATCACACAACACCAGGTTAGAGTCGAACATGTGGAAGCACTAGTTTTCGGAGCACTGCTCCTTCATCAGGTGGTTGTGGAAAATAAGATTGCAGGACACAGAATATATAGCAAATGTTTACAGTGTGATGCAACTAAAATTGTATCTTGAGAAAGGTCTGGATTGTTTGTGAAGTCTCTCATCTTTTAGAATGGCCAGGTTGGGTTTCGTTCTTTCATATGTAAATTGCAAAACTTTTATCAAACGTTACCTTCTCAAGTGAACTTTAACAATTGGCGTCATGTTGGCCCAGATGATGTATTGAAGGTGTGAGCTCCCCTGTGTGAGGCTGTCTGTGCCACAATGGTCAGACTGATTCTAATCTAATAAACAGATTTACAGCATCTTACATGGATTCATACAGTTTTTGAGCAAAGTAAAATGTAATTCTGTCAGTACAAGTTCATCACACAAAATAACATGTGTATCTGAATATGGGTGTGTGTATATGTGTGTGTGTGTGTATGTGTGTGTGGGTGTGTATGTGTGTGTTTGTGTGTGTGTCTATGAGTGTGTGTGTATGTGTGTGTGTGTATGTACGTGTGTGTATATGTGCATATGTGTGTATATGTGTGTGGGTGTGTATGTGTGTGTATATGTGTGTGTGCATGTGTGTGTGCATATGTGTGTGTGTATATGTGTGTGTGGGTGTGTATGTGTATGTGTGTATATATGAGTGTAGGTGTGTATGTGTGTGTATGTGTGCGTGTTTGTGTGTGTATGTGTATGTATGGGTGTGTGCGTATGTGTGTGTGTATGTGTGTGTTAATATGTGTATGTATGTGTGTGGGTGTATGTGTGGTTGTGTATGTATGAGTATATGTGTGTGTGTATGGATGTGTATGTGGGTGTGTATGTGCATATGTGTACGTGTGTGTGTGTTTGTGTGTGTGTGTATGTGCGTGCATGTATGTTTTTGTGTGTATCTATGAGTGTGTATATGTATATGTGCATGTATGTATGTGTATATGTGTATGTGTATGTGTGTATGCATGTATGTGTGTATGTGTATGTATATGTGTGTGCATGTGTGTGTGTATATGTCAGTGTCTGGGTGTGTGTATGTGTATGTGTGTGTACGTTGTGCATGTGTATGTGTATGTGCATGTGTGTGTTTGTGTATGTGTATGTGTGTATGTGTGTGTGTATCTGTGTGTGTATGCGTGTGTGTGTGTGTTTGTGTGTATGTGTGTGTATATGTGTGTATGTGTGTATTTGTGTGTGTGTGTATGTGCGTGTGTATGCGTGTGTGTGTGTGTCTGTATGTGTGTGTGTGTGTGTGTGTATGTGTGTGGGTGTGTGTGTGTGTGTATGTGTGTGTGTGTGTGTGTATGTGTGTGTGTGTGTATGTGTGTGTGTGTATGTGTGTGTGTGTGCGTATGTGTGTGTGTGTATATGTGTGTGTGTGTGTATGTGTGTGTGTGCGTATGTGTGTGTGTATATGTGTGTGTGTGTGTATGTGTGTGTGTGTGTGTGTATGTGTGTGTGTGTGTGTGTGTATGTGTATGTAGGTGTGTATGTGTGTGTGTGTGTTTGTATGTGTGTGTGTGTGTGCGCGTATGTGTGTGTGTGTGTATGTGTGTGTGTGTGTGTGTGTGTGTAGGTGTGTGTGTGTGTGTATGTGTGTGTGTATGTGTGTGTGTATGTGTGTGTGTGTGTGTGTATGTGTGTGTAGGTGTGTGTGTGTGTATGTGTGTGTGTGTGTGTATGTGTGTGTGTGTGTGTGTATGTGTGTGTGTGTGTGTGTGTGTGTGTATGTGTGTGTAGGTGTGTGTGTGTGTGTGTATGTGTGTGTGTATGTGTGTGTGTGTGTGTGTGTGTGTGTGTAGGTGAATGGGGTCACCTGTAATGTCCCAGTTGAGGCCATCTCCATTGTTCCCAAACTTGGTGATCAGCCTCTGCTCGGCCACTTTTCATTGTTGCTTGTCCCGAAGTCCCCCTTGGAGGACGCGCGCGCACACACACACACACACACACACACATACACACACACGCCCAAACACACGCACACACACATACACGCGCACACACACGCACGCACACACACACGCGCGCACACACACACACATGCACACACATACACTCACGCACGCACACACACACACACACACACACACACACACACACACACACAAGCACATATAAGTTTGTGGGGTGAATTTGTATTCGCAGAACTACATTTTACTTTGCTCAAAAACTACATGAACTACAGAGCTAAGGAGAGAATTGTGGCAGCTCCCAGAATCAGGTGACTCCGTGGTAAGCACTGCTGCCTCACAATACCAGGGTCCCAGGTTCAATTCCAGCCTTAGATAACTGCCTGTGAGAAGTTTGCACATTGCTCTGGTTTCCTCCCACAGTACAAAGGTGAATTGGCCATGTTAAATTGCCCATAGTGTTACCTGTTTCCACACTGTCGGTAGTCTAATCCAGGGGAAGGATCTGAAGGCCCTAATTTACGAGGGCTCTAAGGTCATGCCTTTCCAGGACTTCTCAGCGGTGGGAAACCAGAAAAGAAAACCTTACGATGACGAGCCTAAGACATAGGAATGGAAGTAAGGCCATTCAGCCCATCGGGTCCACCCTGCCATTCAGTCGTGAATGATGGGCATTTCAACGCCACGTTGTGGCACTCTCATCGTTCACCCTTAATTCCTTGCATGATCCAGAATTTATCAATCTCTGCCCTGAAGACAATTAACGTCCTGGCCTCTGCTGCGCTCCACGGCAATGAATTCCACAGGCCCACCACTCTCTGCCTGAAGAAATGTCTCCTCATTTCCATTCTAAATTGACCCCCCTCTAATTCTCAGGCTGTGCCCATGGGTCCTGATGGAAACACATTCCCAGCATCCACCCTTTCTAAGCCATGCATTATCGAGTAAATTTGTATTAGATCTCCCCTCAACCTTCTAAACTCTAATCAATACAATCCCAGGATCCTTAGCTGTTCATTGTATGTTAAGCCTCCCATTCCAGGAATCATCCGTGTGAATCTCCGCTGGACATGCTCCAGTGCTAGTATGTCCTTCCTGAGGTGTGGAGCCCAAAATTGGATACAGTATTTCAAATGGTGTCTCACCAGAGCTTTATAAAGTCTCAGAAGGACATCGCTGCTTTTACATTCCAATCCTCTTGAGATAAATGGCAACATTACATTTGTTTTCTTAACCACGGACTCAACCTGCATGTCAACCTTTAGAGATTCCTGGACTATCATTCCCAGATCCCTTTGTATTTTGGCTTTATGAATTTTCTCACTGTTTATAAAATACTCCATACCTGTATTCCTTTTTCCAAAGTGCAAGTCCTAGCATTTGCTCAGGTTGAATTTCATCAGCCATTTCCTGGACCACTCTCCTGAACTGTCTAAATCTTTCTGCAGCCTCCCCACCTCCTCAGAACGACCTGCTTGTCTGCCTAACTTTGCATCATCGGTGAACTTCGCCAGAATGTCCCCCAGTCCCTTCATCCAGATCATTAATATATAAAGTGAACAGCTGTGACCCCAACACTGAACCCTAGCCTCTACTATTTCCTCAGCCACCTCCCTCAGAGCTCTAGGATGTAGACCGGGAGCCGGGAGATTTATCAACCTTTACACCTTTGAGCTTTTCGAGCACTTCCTCTTTTGTAATGGCTACCGTACTCAAATCTGCCCCCTGACTCTCCTTAATTGTTAGGATAATGCTCATGTCTTCCACTGTGAAGACTGACACAAAGTATTTACCAAGTTCTTCAGCCATTTCCTTATCTCCCTTCACGAACCTTCCTGCATCAATTTGGAACGGCCCAATTTCTAATTTTGCCTCTCATTTGTTTCTTTTGTATTGAAAGAAACTTTAACAATCATTTCTAATATTACTGGCTAGCTTACCTTCATATTTGATCCTCTGCTTCCTATTTCTATGTCTTTGTTATCCTCTGTTTGTTTTTGTCAGCTTCCCAATCTTCTGATTTCCCAGTGCTCTTGGCCACTTTGTAGACTCTCTCTTTCCCTATGATACATTTCCTGACTTCCTTTGTCAGCCCTGGCTGTTTAATTCCCGCCCCCTGATGGATAATGTTTCTGCCAAGAGAAGACTGAGGGAGTTTGGGATCCAGTACTCTCTGAGGTATCCGGCGGTGCTCCGATAACCTTACATGGATCCGTACATCTCTTTGATACATCGGAGAAGGCAAGAGACTTTGTGGACAAATTAACCGAATCTGAACAATTTACTATCTACAAATAGTGTTGTTTGATTAGATTACTCACAGTGTGGAAACAGGCCCTTCGGCCCAACAAGTCCACACCGACCCGCCGAAGTGTATACCACCCAGACCCATACTCCTACACTTACCCCTTCACCTAACACTACGGACAATTTAGCATGGCCAATTCACCTAACCTGCACATTTTTGAATTGTGGGAGGAAACCGGAGCACCCAAAGGAAACCCACACAGACACGGGGAGAATGTACAAACTCCACACAGAGAGTCGCCTGAGGCGGGAATTGAACCCGGGTCTCTCGCGCTGTGAGGCAGCAGTGCTGAGCAGTGTGCCGCCACGCGGTTTGGTTACAACTTTGTTGTTTTTTAAAAAAACCGAGGAAGTCCAGTTGGAGCGTTCTTTTCCTTGTTTTCCCGATTGGTAATAATCTGGTTTAAACTGTGTTTGGTGGCGGTTGAGATGTGTACTTTCAATTTCTAAGTGAAGTTATACCAGAGGATGGGTGGGGTATTTACCCCATCGATCTTAAATGTTTTTTCCTTTATTCATATTGCTATTCTATGGTGTATTTACTTTCTATTCTGCTTGTGTTTGTGGTACGGCTCTCGCTAGAAGGAGGGAAACTGGTTGGGATGGCTGGATGCCCACTTATGGGCAGTTTGGGATGGGTAGTTGCCCCCTTCAGGCAGGAGGTGAGTTTCCCTATTCGGCGCCATTGGCGCTTTATATGGTGGTTTGTATTGCTTTTAATCTTTGATAGTTTTGTAGGTTTGTTAAATGTAGTGGTTTCAGTTTATGCAGTTTTTATATTTGATGGATCATATGACACGAAGGCTCAGTGATTTGTGGTTCGAGTTCCTCCTCTCTGGAATTTACATGTTACTGCAGAAGGTTAAGGCTAATGATGTGATGAAATGGTGAACCTGGAATATCAAGGGAAGTCACTCACCAATTAAGAGGAAGAAGGTACTTTTGAGTCTTAGAAAGGAGAAAGTGGATATTCCTTTGTTACAGGAGATGCACTTGGATGACAGGAAGCATTTGAAACTACAGCAGAATGGCTTTGATCGGGTTTACTTCACATCATTTAATACCAGAAGTAGGGGATTGGCTGTATTGGTGAGGAGGAATCTCGCATTTAAGTTACCAGACTGTGTTAAAGACACACACACAGGAGGTTTGTAATTCTTAACGCCTTGATAAATGGGGAAGAATATGGTGTTTTAAATGCTTATTGCCCTCCAGCTCATCCACTCAACATTTTGTTAGATGCGTTTTCTAAATTGATCAGTCTAGGGTCCTGGCATATCATTAAAGGGGGAGATTTTAACTGTCTCATGGATCCCACAGTACAGAGGTTGCCCAAAGTCCACCCCCCTCTCCCCGATCCCACCTGTACAAACTGAACAATGAGTGGATCTGTGTGTGGAGTGAGGGTTGGTGGACATCTGGAGGTGTCTCCACCCTACAGGCAGGGATTTTACGTTTTTTCCCAATCCACACAGATGTCATACCAGGATTGATTTTTTTTCCAATCCCTGTTGCAACCCTGGACTTGGTGGCACCTTGTACGATCGTTAATATTACCATCTCTGATCACACTCCAGTGTACCTATTGGTTCAGATTAAGGACGTTACACTGGGTCCAAGGCACCGGCAAATGGATCCCTTTATCCTCAAGGATAATACATTTGTGTAGGATTTCTCTCAGGAATTTTGGGCATTCTAGACATTAACTCACCCTCGATTAGTAGCCAATCCTTCCTTTCGGAAATTGCCGAAGCCTATGCCAGTTGGTTAGTTAATTCCTACTCTGCCAGTAGGAGGCGGCAGAAGGGTGAGCAGCAACGTCTCCTCAAAGCACGGTTGAAAGGCCTACTTTGACAGGCCCTCGTTGGTCAAGTTACAGAGGATTACGGCGCTGCGGTCTGCATTGAATCCCGTGCTCACGCAGACAGCAAAGAACAAGCTTAGTTTTGCAAAGCAAAGGTTATATGATCATGGTGACAGGTCCAGCAAATACTTAGCATATCTCGCTAGGAAAAGGAGAGCCCCTCAAGCCATTACAGTGATTAGGGAAGGGTCTGGGAACCGAACGTGTGACTCCAAAAAGATTAATGTGTCATTCCAGAGATTTTACTCTAAGTTATACCAATCTGAGGTTTGTGAGGAGGGTCGGGCCAAAATAGAGGCTTTATTCAAGGATCTGGAGCTCCCGGGTGTGACCCCCGAACAAGAGTCTTTTCTCAATGTCCCCTTATCAGAGCAAGTGGTGCAGGAGGCTGTGAAGCAGCTTCAGAGTGGAAAGGCACCCGGTCCTGATGGACTTCCCAGCGAATTCTAGAAGGAATTTATAAACATATTGTCAGGCCCGATGTTCAACATGTTTAATGACTCGTACAGCCATGATTGTCTCCCGCCATCTCTGAGAGAGGCCAATATTTCGCTTATTCTTAAGAAAGGGATGGTCCCGGGGGACTGTGCTTTGTACAGGCCCATTTCACTCTAAAATGTGAACGTCAAAATCCTCTCTAATACTCTTGTGTTAAGGCTGGAGACTGTGTTACCTTCTATTGTTAAAGAGGACCAGACGGGCTTCATAAAGGGCCGCAGATCCTCCAATAATGTTAGGAGGCTGCTTAATGTAATTCAAGTGTGTCAACAACAGTCAATATAGGGATTGGTGATTTCTCTAGATACAGAGAAGGCGCTTGACCGAGTTGAGAGGGCGTACCTTTTCTATACTCTGGAGCGGTTTGTTTTGGGCGAAGGTTTTATAAGATGGGCAAAGGTTCCCCACAATGACCCTCTCACTGCAATCATCACCAACAGGGTGTGATCAAGCAATTTTAACATTTTTTGGGTCAGCCGACAGGTCTGTTCCCTTTCCCCACTGCTTTTTACAGTGGGGATTGAATCATTGGTGGAGGCCATTCATAGGGATCCCAATATATCAGCTCCAGACGGGGGGTCAAATTTACATCAGAGTTTATTGTATGTGGACGATGTCCTCATTCTTTCGTCAAATCCAGCAGTTTCAGTCCCTCGCCTGTTAGCATGCATCTGAGTGTTTGGCACCTTTTTGGGGGACAAGATTAATCTTTCAAAATCAGAGGCTATGCCTATGGGTGGTCTTATGAAAGTGTTAAGTCTTGAGGGTGAATATCGATTCCCATTTAAATGGTCACAGGGAGGTGGTGTGTATTTGAGCATGTTCATTACTCCAGTTCTGAATCGGCTGTTCAAAGACAATTTTGTTCAATTATTTGACAAAACCAAACAAGACCTTCAAAGATGGAGGCGCTTCTGGTCTCGTGGTTGGGTCGGATAGTGTTTATTAAGATGAATATTCTCCCTCGTTTACTATACCCTATATGGATGCTCCCCCTGATTTTCGATAAGCAAACATTCAGGAGACTGAACGGCTGGTTCAGCCCCTTTATTTGGCATCGTCAGTGGCCCCTCATTAAATGAGCTAAACTGCAATTGTCTCACAGACTGGGGGGAGTGGATCTCCCAGACATTAAAAGCTACCAACTAAGCTCACTTTTATCCTACATGAGTGATTGGGCTTGTGGGGACCCTCTTTCAATATGGTTCGATATTGAAACCTCCCAGGCTAAGGTGACCCCTTACTCGCTTGCTGTGTTTGGACAAAATGAGGACAGTTAGGGAATATTGACATAACCCAATAGTTATCGATACTGTTAAAGCATGGAGGGCAATTCGGCAGAGGGAAGACAATCTTGGCAAGACATCTTCTCTTACACCGGGTATGCCGGGTTTTCAACCGGGTATGATAGATTCAGGATCCAAACATTGGGCAGTTAGGGATGTGTGTTGCGCGGGTGTTTTGTTTGAGGGAGACACAATGATGTCCTTCGATCAGTTAGCACAGAAACACAAGCTACCGAACAGGTACCTCTTTCGTTTATTTCAAGTCAGAGATTTTATTCAAAAAAAGACGACACTTTTGACTGATCCCTCCAAATGCCACATCGAGAGAGGGGTGATTTAGCCCCATATCCTGCAGACCCCACAAAGTTCTGTATTTTTCTGACACAACAACCCACCAAACCCAACCCAGACCTGGGGACGTTTCCAGGGGAGATGAGAAATCGACTTGACATCAGACAAAGAAGATCAGCCGTGAAGACAAGGCTTAAAAGTTAGCCACCCCAGATGGGACTTGAACCCACAACACCAGGTTGAGGCAGTTCGTGTCTTATCCATTAGACCACTAGGGCCACGTTCGCAAAGGTGAATTGGCAGACTGTAAATACTGCACCCTTAACCTCTCATATTGTGTTCTTCTCTGAGTTTTATACTCACACTGCATTGAGGACAATTCAACAGGATTTAGCAAACATTCAGCCCATTGTGGCTGTGCTGTCTCTTTCAGACAAATCACCTCAAGATCTCCCAAACCCTGGAATTTCCTTGTGCAAGTTTCTACTAAAGAGCATTTTCCATAATCTCGAAGCAGGCAAGTGATTTTTAACGGAGTAGTTGAAAAATCCAGTCAATTTGGATTGAGATGGAGTTGATATGGGACGAAAATCAGCCACCACAAAGACCAGGCTTAAAATGTCAACACCCCAAAAGGGATTTGAACCTCCAATCCACTACATCAAAAGCTACAGTCTTACCCATTAAGCCACTAAAACTCAGTGCCAATACTCTACTGGGAATAGTTGATCTTAAAAGAGTGCTACAGCCGAGCATATTCCAAGATCTGTCACGACATACTGAGGGACACACGAAAGTTTCGGGCAGCTGCTGCCAAGGTGTAACAGGGAAACAACACAGTCTAAGGTCTTTCTGACAAATTATCACATCGTTGTTTCATTTCTCAGACCCTCTTGGTGCCTGACAATGAACAGAGATTATTTCCTGCCCAAGTACAAAATACCTTTTTTTTTCATGACACAGAACTTTGAGAAATGTCAAAATTCCAGTGTTTTGTTGGTTCTTTTCTCTCTGCATAGACTGTACTCAACTGGTATAGAACCTTTGTACGCATTTCTATTTAATTTTTTTATGACTAAAGTATATTTTTTAAATAAACAAAATCTGGAGAGAGAGAAGATCTGCCCTAACTTGCGAGAAACCCCTTTGTGGAAGAGAGCCAGCCCTATATCAGGACAGGAAGGAGATTCCAATGGCCCACAATGGATTGTTCCAGTTAATACCCTCGCCTCCTTGATCACAAAGTGAAGTGGGAGATGGCACGGGGCAGGGTGACACTAGGCACACGGACACACAAGTTGGCCTCTGAGCCATAAGTTGGCCACTTGGCACACAAGATGGCTGCCGGACCACAATGTGGAGAGAGACAGCAGAGCAAACACAGACACTGCCTGGGGCCACCAGAATGCCAGCACAATGCACTCACAATCGAGTTGATTAGTTTAAGGCGGATGGGAGAGACAATACACACGAATAACATACACTGCCCGCCGAAGGGTCTGGGTCAGACAACACCTTTGATAGAAATGCTAACTGTTAGATACAGACTCAATACAGAGTGATAATAGCCAGGGCTGCAATAATCGGCCTTCTCAGGAAGAGCGATTAGCGCCCATTACTACAGCAACGGACTTCCGCGCAGACGCTGAAACTGACAACAACTGCACTGAAATTAACAAAGGCCACGCTGGAACTGACAATAACTGCACTGAAACGATCAAGGATTCTGCAATGTTTACAATAAACAAGCCATGTTACAGAGACAATAACCTCATCACTGACCTATTATATCACAAAATGTATAACAGTATCTTGACCATGTACTCCGGGTTGAGAGAAGAATCACAGCTGACCACTGTGCTGTTGGTGCTGCTCTCTCCCCGGAGCTCCGGGATTTCCTTGGACAATAAACTCTGTTGGTGAACCCCGACTCTGACTCAGAGGCTGCTGATTTTCAGCAGTTGCCTTCCCACAAATGTTTGTCCAATCTGTGGATGTGGCACTCCAAGTACTCCAACGATGGCCTAACTACCTCACATCTCCATCATAGCCTCCTTGCAATTGTATTCAATACCTTGACTAAGAAAGGTAAGGGCCCAAATGCATAGCCACAGCCCCATCAGTTCCAACCTTGAACACCCAGATTTCAATCATTTCCATTGACATATTGGACCTTATCATAAATACCAAACATGCAGGTAATCTGGGGTTCAGCTGGTAATGTTGACAGAATATCGCTTAGACTGACACCAACACAATCAAAACAGAAGCTGCTTTGTCCATAGATTGGTAGCTCTGTCTGTTGGAGCCCCAGTGATTTCATGGGTAAGGCACTAACTTCCTAAACCAGAGATTGTGGGCTCAAATCTTATTTGGGGTATTGATTTTGTTGAAACCTTCACTGTGCAGCTGATCTCAATCCTGTGTGGTCACGTGTCCATGGCAACAAAATCAGGCATTCTCAATTGATCCTCACCTGGAGAAATTTGACCTGATAGAAAATTGGCCAAACTAAATTAAACAGCAGCTATCAGCTCCAGAGAACAGTGCAGCTAAGATCAAAGAGCGACAAAGATTCAAGAAGAACCAGTACCAACCAGACTGAGGGTTGTATATTGGAGAAGTGTCAGCCTGAGACAATCCACTTTATAGCTCCTGGCATGACAACAGTGAAGGGTATTGGTGTGACCCCATTGGATGATGTGAACCCAGCTCATGACCGTATTGGCCAAAGCTACAGAAGATTCTGGAAGATCAGGGACAGGAGAAGAGGAAAACACACCTGAACGCCAAACCCTTAGCAAAGCCTTGACTGGGTCCTGCAGTGGAGCTCTGACCATCTGTTCCAAAACTATTCATAAAAGTCCTCGCGTGAGAATTGCAGGCTATTCAGCCCATCACATCCACACTGACACTCTGAAGAGCATCCCATCCAGGCCCAACCCCTATCCTCTCACCCTGCATTCCCCAAAGCTAATCCACCGAACCTGCACATCTTTGGGCTGTGGGAGGAAACCAAAGCACCCGGAGTACCCCATGGAGAGAATGCGCAAACTTGGCACAAACAGACACCCAAGGGAGGAATCAAAGCCAGGTCCCTGACATTGTGACGTACCAGTGCTACCCACTGAGCCACCATGCCATCCCCAGGAGAATCTCAGCAGGTTTTCAGCCATTGTGACTGTGCTTTCTCTTTCAGACAATTCACCTCAATCCTGCATATCTTGTGCAAGAAGATGTTGGGCACCACTTCCCAGCAACTGAATGCAGACATGGAGATTTTCCCAAAGCAGATTAAAAATCAAGTTGACAAAGGGCAAGTGACTGACACCCGAGATGGGACTCAAACCCACAATCCCTGGCTTAGACAGCCAGTGCCATATCCATTAGGCCACTGGGGTCACACACCAAACTGAAAATCTCAGCCTTTTTGTACTCCACCCGACCTCTCATACTGTGAGTTTCTGAGTGTTTTCCTGTCTCTGATTGTTTTTTTATCCCTACCATCTCATGCTGAATTGTTGGCTGCTTGATTAATCAATCTTTCTTCCTATTTGTCCCCAAACGGACAGATGAGAAATTAACCAAACTCCAATGTTGCACAACTCAAGTCTGAGGAATATGGAGCAGACAAGAAAATAGCAAAGGGCTCAATGTTATTTTGTGCAGCACCTTGAAGATATTTGCAGTTAGTGAGGAAGGAGTAAGTGGAGATGTTGCAAACAGCTGCATTGAGGACAAATCAACAGAATCATAGCAGGCATTCAGCCCATTGTGGCTGTGCTGTCTCTTTCAGACAATTCACCCGAAGATCTCCCAATTCCTGGAATGACCTTGTGCAAGTTTCGAATACTCATCGTTAAAAATCAGACAACACCAGGTTGTAGTCCAACAGGTTTATGTCAAAGTACTAGCTTTCGGAGCGCTGCTGCTTCGTCAGGTGGCTGTGGAGTATAAGATTGTAAGACACAGAATTTATGGCAAAACTTTACAGTGTGATGTCACTGAAATTATATATTGAAAAAAATCTGGATTGTGTGTGAAGTCTCTCACCGTTTAGAATGACCAGGTTGATTTCAGTTCTTTCATGTGTAAATCACAAAACATTTTTCATTGCCAAGTGAAATGGCAAGCTCTCCAATAAAAGCTAAATGCTGTGAATGCTGGAAATCTGAAACAGAGAAAATGCTGGAGAAATCATGACTCAAAAACATGATTGAGTTTTCTGAAAAAGTCACAAAGAGGATTGATGAGGGCAGAGCGGTGGATGTGATTTATATGGACTTCAGTAAGGCGTTCGACAAGGTTCCCCATGGGAGGCTGATCAGCAAGGTTAGATCTCATGGAATACAGGGAGAACTAGCTATTTGGATACAGAACTGTCTCAAAGGTAGGAGACAGAGGATGGTGGTGGAAGGTTGTTTTTCTGACTGGAGCCCTGTGACCAATGGAGTGCCACAAGAATCAGTGCTGGGTACACTACTTTCCGTCATTTATATATATGTTAGTATCATTATGAGGTATCATTAGTAAGTTTGCAGATGACACCAAAATTGGATGTGCAGTGGACAGCAAAGAAGGTTAACTCAGATTACAACGGGATCTTGATTAGAAGGGCCGATGAGCTGAGGAGTGATGGGTGGAGTTTAATTTAGATCAATGTGAGGTGCTGCATTTTGGGAAAGCAAATCTTAGCTGGGCTTATAGACTTAATGGGAATGTCCCAGGGAGTGTTGGTGAACAAAGAGACCTTAGAGTGTAGGTTCATAGCTCCTTGAAAGTAGAGTCGGAGATTGATAGGATAGTGAAGAAGGCGTTTGGTATGCTTTCCTTTATTCTAAATCAGTTGTGTACAGTCTATGCAGAGAGATAAGAACCATCAAAACATTGGAATGTTGACATTTCTCAAAGCTTCTGTATCGTTGTGAACAAAAAGGCATTTTGTACTTGGGCAGGAACCGATCACTGTTCATTGTCAGGCACCAAGAGGGTCTGAGAATTGAAAGAACGGTGTGATAATTTGTCAGAAAGACCTGAGACTGTGTTGTTTCCCTGTTACACCTTGGCAGCAGCTGACCGAAACTTTAGTGTATCCCTCAACATGTCATTTGAGATGTTGGAACATGTTGGGATGTAACGCTCGCTTGATGCCAAGACTTTACACTTGCAAATGGCTTTGTGTGTCCGAGTAGCATATTGGGTAAACCACTGTCCTCCTAAGTGTGGGATTGTGGGTTTAATTCCCCTCTGGGCTGCTTACGTTTTAAGCTTGGTCTTTGGAGCTGACTTTTGTTCCATGCCAACTTCATCACGATCCAAATTGACTGCATTTTTCAACTACTCTGTTCAAAATCACTGTGCCTGTGTTGAGATTATGGCGAATGATGTGTAATAGAAACGTGCACAAGGCAATTCCAGGATTTGTGAGATCTTGGGGAGAATTGTCTGAAAGAGACAGCGCAGCCACAATGGACTGAATGCCCGCTAAGATTCTGTTGATTTAGAACATACAACATAGAACACAGAACAGCACAGCACCGAACAGGCCCTTCAGCCCACGAAGTTGTGCAGACCATTGATTCTCATGTATGCACCCTCAAATGTCTGTGACCATATGCATGTCCAGCAGTTTCTTTAATGTCCCCATTGACCTTGCTTCCAGAACTGCTGCTGGCAACGCATTCCATGCTCTCAAAACTCTTTGTGTAAAGAACCCGGCTCTGACATCACCTCTATACTTTCCTCCAATCAGCTTAAAATTATGACCCCTGGTGTTAGCCATTTCTGCCCTGGGAAATAGTCTCTGGCTATCGACTCTATCCATGCCTCTCATTATCTTGTATACCTCAATTAGGTCCCCTCTCCTCCTCCTTTTCTCCAATGAGAATAGTCCGAGTTCAGTCAACCTCTCTTCATAAGATAAGCCCTCCAGTCCAGGCAGCATCCTGGTAAACCTCCTCTGAACCCTCTCCAAAGCATCCGCATCTTTCCTATAATAGGGCAACCAGAACTGGACGCATTATTCCAAGTGCGGTCTAACCAAAGAAAGCATTTGTCCTCAATGCAACTTTTTGCAACATCTCCACCTACTTCCTCCCCACTAACTGCAAATATCTTGAAAGCGTTGCACAAAATAACATTGAACCCTTTGCTATTTTCCTGTCTGCTCCATTTTCCTCAGATGTGAGTTGTGCAATGTTGGAGTTTGGTTGGTTTCTTGTCTGTCTGTTTGGGGACAAATGGGAAGCGAGATTGATTTATCAAGCAGCCAATTTTTTAGCATGAGATGGATGTTGTAAAAAACAATTAGTGAGAGCATAAAACGAAGAAACACACAATGTGAGCCATCAGGGTGCAGTATTTAAAGTCTGCCAGTTTAACAGCAGACATGTAGCCCCAGTGGCCTAATGGATAAGATATTGGGCTCCTAAGCCACGGATCGTGGGTCCAAATCCTATCCTGAGTGACGAGCTTTCATAGGTTGACTTCTTCGAACTTTACTTCTAATCGACATTATAAACATCCCCATGTCTGCATTCAGTTGATGGGAAGTGCTGTCCAACATGAACTTGCACGAAGTTGTTGGGGATCTGCAGGATTGGGTCGAAATTGCCTGAAAGAGACAGCAGAGTCACAATGGGGAAAGAACTGCTGAGATTCTCCTGGGACTGGCATGGTGACTCACAGTGTCAGGGACCTGGCTTTGATTCCTCCCTTGGGTGTCTGTTTGTGTTGAGTTTGTTCATTCTCTCCATGGGGTACTCGGAGTGCATTGTGTTCCTCCCACAGCCCAAAGATGTGCAGGTTCGGTGGATTGGTTTTGGGGAATGCAGTGTGAGAGGATAGGGATTGGGCCTGGATGGGATGCTCTTCAGAGGCTGAGTGTGGTCTTGCTGGACTGAATGGCTTGTCCCCCTCACTCTAGGGCTTTTATGAACAAGTTTGGAGCAGATGGTCAGAGCTCTGCTGCAGATCCCAGTCAAGGCTTTTCTAAGAGACTGGCATCCAGGTGTGTGTTCATATCCTTCTTTTCCCTGACCTTCCAGAATGTTCTGTAGCTTTGGCCAAAGGGGTCATGAGCTGGGTTCACATCATCCAATGGGGTCACATTGCCAAGTGTTCGTCAACGGATTTACTCAGACTGACACTTCCAGTCATCGAGTCATAGAGATGTACAGCACAGAAACACACCCTCGGTCCAACCCGTCCATGCCGAACAGATATCTGAACCAAATTTAGCCCCACGTGCCAGCACCCGGCCTATCCTCCTCCAAACCTTTCCTATTCATATACCCATCCAGATGCCTTTTAAACGATGTCATTTTACCATCCTCCACCACTTCCTCTGGCAGCTCATTCCACACACACACACCACCCTCTGCCTGAAAAAGTTGCCCCTTAGGTCTCTTTTATATCTTTTCCCTCTCACCCTAAACCTAAGCCCTCTAGTTCTGGAGTCCCCCACCCCAGGGAAAAGACCTTGGCTGTTTACCCTATTCATGCTCCTCATGATTTTATAAACCTCTGTAAGGTCACCCCTCAGCCTCCGATGCTTGGATCCTATCCTTAGAGGAACTGGTATCAGCTTCCACTGCTGTGACTCTGTGTTCAACCTCATCCGTCCTCTTTTCCAGGTCTCCCAGCTGCTGCTCATGCTTCTGCAGCATGATAGAGATCGGTGCCAGCTTCACCTCTATCTGCTTCCCCAACATCTCGCGAGATTTCGCGAGCTCCTTCCCCAGGGCCTGGCAGGTAATTGAGTCCGAGGATCCTGCAGGCTGGGCCGGGGGCCTGGCCCCGGACACTGCTCCTCCCTTCTTCAACATCCCTGGACGATGAAAACGCAGGTACGTTGATTTTTCACAATGTCCTGGGACTCCACAATCTTTTCAGAGTCGCAGGATATCGTGATGGTCCGGATTGGGTGGGATAGAAATTCTTCCCCCTTGTGCTGTGGTGCGAAGCTCTGCAACATGATCATCTGAGATCACCGCCATCTTGGATCCCCAGAGTGCAGTGAGAGAATCAAACTCAGAAAAACCCACAATGAGAGGTCAGGGTGCAGTATTTAAAGGCTGCTATTTTTGCTTTAACTATGCAGCCCCAGTGGCCTAATGGATAAGGCATTGGCCTCCTAAACCAGGGATTGTGGGTTCAAGCCCATCTGGGGTGTTGGACTTTTCCTTGTGTGTCCTCGCTCTTTCATCCACTTTGCAAACATCCCCATGTCTGCATTCATTTGATGGGATGTGACATCCCATGTGAACTTACACAGACCTTTTGGGGATCTGCAGGATTCAGGCTAAATTCCCTGAAAGAGGCAGGACAGTCACAATGGCTGAAAACCTGCTGAGATTCTCCTGGGAATGGCATGGTGGCTCAGTGGGTAACACTGCTGCCTCACAGTGTCAGGGACCTGCCTTTGATTCCTCCCTTGGGTGTCTGTTTGTGTCGAGTTTGCACATTCTCTCCATGGGGTACTCCGGGTGCTTTTGTTTCCTCCCACAGTCCAAAGATGTGCAGGTTCGGTGGATTGGCTTTGGGGAATGCAGGGTGAGAGGATCGGGGTTAGGCCTGGATGGGATGCTCTTCAGAGGGTCACTGGGGACATGATGGACTGAATGGCCTCCTCCCACCCCACTCTAGGGCATCAGTGAACAAGTTTGGAGCAGATGGTCAAAGGCCCAGTCAAGGCTTCGTGAAGGGACTGCCATCCAGGTGTGTGTCCCTATGCTCCTTTTCCCTGATCTTCCCGAATGTTCAAATCAACATCATCACATTAAAGATATTTGTTTCTTGTCTTAATGAGAAGGGATTTGCCTTCAAGAACACAAAGGTTTTAGATGTTGTCTCTTGAGGTTTGCTGATGAAACCGTTGATGTGCAGGGCCAGCTGCAGATAATGGCAGAGACACTCTCCAGTGGTGACTGTCAGCGTTACCAGTCGTGAAGACTTCATCCAAGAAACAGACGGTGATCTTGACCGCAGTCTCACCACGGCCTGCAAATCACAATCGGCTTAACCAGACTCAAGAACTAAAGAGAAACCAAGAACATCTCACCGATATTACCATGAAGGTTGGTCCCAGCAAAGGATCAACAGCGAGACCGCAAAAACACATTTCATATCTCTCTGTGCTGGAACTTTCTGCTGTCTTTCTCCATTTAAATAATATCCAGCTGCTTTATTCTTCCTACCAAAGTGTATGACCTCACACATTCCAACATTGTTTTTCATTTGCTGAGTTTTTGGCCACTCCCTTAACCCATCCATCTCCCTCTGTAAACTCTGTGAGTCAGCCTCAGCAGTTGCCTTCCCACAAATGTTTGTCCAATCTGTGGATGTGGCACTCCAAGTTCTCCAACGATGTCCTAACTACCTCACATCTCCATCATAGCCTCCTTGCAATTGTATTCAATACCTTGACTAAGAAAGGTAAGGACCCAAATGCATAGCCACAGCCCCATCAGTTCCAACCTTGAACACCCAGATTTCAATCATTTCCATTGACATATTGGACCTTATCATAAATACCAAACATGCAGGTAATCTGGGGTTCAGCTGGTAATGTTGACAGAATATAGCTTAGACTGACACCAACACAACCAAAACAGAAGCTGCTTTGTCCATAGATTGGTAGGTCTATCTGTTGGAGCCCCAGTGATTTCATGGGTAAGGCACTAACTTCCTAAACCAGAGATTGTGGGCTCAAGTCTTTTTTTTGGTATTGATTTTGTTGAAACCTTCACTGTGCAGCTGATCTCAATCCTGTGTGGTCACGTGACCGTGGCAACAAAATCAGGCATTCTCAATTGATCCTCAGCTGGAGAAATTTGACCTGATAGAAAATTGGCCAAACTAAATTAAACAGCAGTTATCAGCTCCAGAGAACAGTGCAACTAAGATCAAAGAGTTACAAAGATTCAAGAAGAACCAATTCCAACCAGACTGAGGGTTGTATATTGGAGAAATGTCAGCCTGAGACAATCCACTTTATAGCTCCTCGCATGACAACAGTGAAGGGTATTGGTGTGACCCCATTGGATGATGTGAACCCAGCTCATTATCATACTGGCCAAAGCCACAGAAGATTTTGGAAGATTAGGGGAAAGTAGGGTAGGAACACACACCTGGATGCCAGTCCCTTCGCGAAACCTTGACTGGGCCTTCCAGTGGAGCTCTGACCATCTGCTCCAAACCTGTTCAGAGAAGCCCTAGAGTGGGGTGGGAGGAGGCCATTCAGACCATCATATCCACACTGACCCTCTGAAGAGCATCCCAGCCAGTCCCAACCTCTATCCTCTCACCCTGCATTCCCCAAAGCCAATCCACTGAACCTGCACATCTTTTGGACTGTGGGAGGAAACCAAAGGACCCGGAATACCCCTTGGAGAGAATGTACCAACTCTCCACAAACAGACACCCAAGGGAGGGATCAAAGCCAGGTCCCTGACACTGTGAGGCAGTCCTGCCAGCCACTGAGCTACCATGCCATCCCCAGGAGAATCTCAGCGTGTTTTCAGCCATTGTGACTGTGCTGTCTCTTTCAGATGATTCACCCCTATATCCTGCATCTCCTCAACATTCTGTATTTTCCTGACACAAGGTACCACCAACCCAACACAGACCGGGGGACTTTTCCAGAGGAGATGAGAAATCGACTTGACCTCGGATGAAGATCAGTCATGAAGACAAGGGTTAAAAGTCAGACACCCCAGATGGGACTTGAACCCACAATCCCTGGCTTAGGAGGCCAGTGCCTTATCCATTGGGCCACTGAGGTCACATGTGTGATATTAAAATTGCAGCTTTTAAGTTTGTTTTCCAAGAACACACTGAAAGTGGCTCAGCCAGCACAGAGTCAGTGCCCTGGAGTGAGGGGATTCGAAATCTCCTGGTTATATATGTTTTTCTCTTTACCCCCGCACTGCTGCCTAACTGTGGTAGTGCTTATATTTTCCCCAGCACCCATGTTGTGTGTGTGCAGGTGTGAGACACAGTGAAAGACAACAGATGGACAAATCTTTATTCAATTCCCATCACCAGGAAGAAAGGAAACACCCGAGTGACCAGTGACAAGCATCAAAGGGCAATGCTG
Organism: Chiloscyllium punctatum; assembly: GCF_047496795.1. Taxonomy (NCBI): domain Eukaryota; kingdom Metazoa; phylum Chordata; class Chondrichthyes; order Orectolobiformes; family Hemiscylliidae; genus Chiloscyllium; species Chiloscyllium punctatum. The sequence goes on along the minus strand of NC_092756.1, from coordinate 76,033,532 downwards.
TGTGACCAAACAGTGAGGGGGAGGGCACCCTCTGAACAGCTCAAGGATGTTGGTAGACACTGCGTGCTCCTTCTCCAGGGACACCCAGGCTCGAACGTAACCGCGGAAGAGGGTCAGGCAATCGGCCCTAACAACCAGTTTGGCCAGGCCCAGGAGCAGACCCACGAGGAGATCCTCTGACCAACCCTCCCCCCTCGGCACTAGGTGCCCAATGATGGGCAGTGTGGGGTTGAAGTCCAACCAGAAACGGAGGAGAAGGTTTCCCAGAAAGCTAAAAAGGGAGTGCAAGCGCCCTGTTCCATGGACTCCACAGCACCACAGAACAAGCAGTTGGGCTGGGAGTCCGTGAACCACCGCAATCTGCGGACTGCCGCGTGCAATACCCTCCACCCGAGATCCCCGTGAGAAAGGGGGAGGATTCCCATGTAGAGAGCCCTTCACTGGGGATGGTCCCCACCGCCCGGTGGTAAATGGGCACGCCAGGGTGTGTCCGGGAGGTGGATGAGGGTGTGCAGCAGCAGTCTGTACAGGGCCCTCTGTGATACACCCCTGAAAGGGACAAAACTAAAACTCCGGAGACAGCTCAGATTGTGGGGCACAGTCTCCCGCAGGAAGTACAGGACCCCTGGGGCCAATGTGAAATTCCGTCCGGGCAGGAGTGAGTGCAGACGGGATCCCACCGCACACCTGAGCATCCTCCAACTGGGGCACTACGTGGGGTCTGAGCACCGTCGTTTTAAGGCGTCGGATGGTGGTGGCCACGTACCGGACGTCTACCGCTGCCCTGCTCGCTATATCCTGCGGCAGCGTCCAGCCCAGGCCCCCACCATCCAGCACGTCCCCGACCCTGGTCACCCTCACAGTCACGGCCCTCCCCTCCGACAGTCACTCGAACCCACGAGTACGGAGGTGCGGATTCCTGAGCAACGTCTCCCTGACGACAGTCGCTACTCCTGCCGGAGGGTAGGCGTGACGCGATTCGACCATGTTCCAGACCGTGAGCAGGTCCTGGTAAAAGACAGGCAGTGTCCTGAGAGTGACCTCCAAACCATCACGGTCCCTGAACAGGAGCTGAGTCTCGTAGTTGAGGTTACGCACCTGGTGGAAAAAATACGTCACCAGGGCACCCCGCCGAGGGGGAGGCTCAATGTAAAGGTATCGCTGCAAGGTCTGAAGGTGGAATGTCGCTACCTGGGTGTGAACGCACACCAGCGACTGACCGCCCCCCTCAATATGGAGACTCAGGACCTGCGCAGTGACCCAGTGCATCTTTTTGTCCCAGAAGAAGTGAACCAACATTCTCTGGATGTCAGTGACAAAACCAGGAGGAGGGACCAAAGTGACCAGCCGGTACCACAGCATGGCAGGCACCAGCTGGTTTATGACCAACACTCGACTCCTGTGAGACAGCACTCAGAGCAGTCCTGTCCAGAGGCCTGGGCGAGGGGAGACTTTGGCCTCCAGCTCCTGCCAGTTCCCCGGCCAGGATTCCTCAGCCGGGCTGAGGTAGACCCCCAGATCGAGGAGATGGTGGTACTCCAGCTGAACCCCCGTAACTCCTCCGGCAGAGACTCCACCCGTCACGGACTGACCAGTCGTCTGGAATATTGGGCCCAGTTGATCCTGGTGGAAGAGACCGATGAGTACAAGGCCTGGCACTCACACATCCTCTCCAGGTCAGCAGGGTCGGTGAAAGGGAGGAGCACGTGGTCAGCGTAGGCCGAGATGACCACCCCCTGTGCCCGCACTGCGCAGAACCAGCCCCGACAACCTCCTCCACAAGAGGCACAGGAAAGGCTCCACGCACAGGGAATTCAGCTGGCTGGACAGGGGGCAGCCTTGGTGTACACCTCTCCCAAAGTGAAGGGGCAGTGTCATGGAGCCATTAACTTTAAAACTAATTGTACCTGCCTCCACTTGGTCCACATCCACACAAGCATTTCCTGTCATGTACCTGTCCAAATGTCTTTCTCATAGATTCTATACAGTGTGGAAACAGGCCATTTGGCCCACCCAGACTCACTCCCCAACGTGTCCTCCGGCCAAATGTACCTAACCTTCACATCCCTGAACAGTCTGGGCAATTTTGCATGGCTAATTTACTTGTGGGAGGAAACTGGAGCACCTGGAGGAAACCCACACAGACACGGGGAGAAAGGGCAAAATCCACACAAACTGTCACCAGAGGCTGAAATTGAACCTCGGTCCCTGGTGCTATGAGAGAGCAGTGCTAACCACAGAGCCAACTTGGAAACTCTTCCGGAGTAGTCACCCAAGGGAGGAATCAAAGCCAGGTCCCTGATGCTGTGAGGCAGCAGTGCTACCCACTGAGCCACCATGTCATCCCCAGGAGAATCTCAGCAGGTTTTCAGCCATTGTGACTGTGCTGTCTCTTTCAGACGATTCACCCCCCCATCCTGCAGATCCCCAAAAATCTTGAGCAAGAACATGTTGGGCACCACTTCCCATCCGCTGAAAGCAGACAAGGGGGATTTCTCCAAAGTCAATTAGAAATAACGTTGACAGTGAACAAGCCGTAAATAATCAGATACTCCAGATGGGACACGAACCCAAAAACCCCAGGTTTAGGTGACCAGTGCCTTATCCATTAGGCCGTTGGGGATACACCCTTCAAGGTCAAATGGCAACCTTTAAATACTGAACCCTGCCCTGTCATATTGTTTTTTTCTGAGTTTTCTACTCTGACTGATTGTTTTTTTACCCCTTCCATTTCATGCTAAATTGTTCACTGCTTGATAAATTGATCTCGCCTCCCATTTGGCCCCAGACGGACATTTGAGAAATCACAGCCGGTCAGACAGCGTCCGAGGAGCAGGAGAGTCGACATTTCGAGCATAGGCCTGAAGAGCTTATACTCGAAACATTGACTCCCCTGCTCCTCGGATGCCGCCTGACCAGCTGTACTTTTCCAGCACCACACAGTTTGACTCTGATCTCTCACATCTGCAGTGCTCACTTTCTCCCAGTCGAGAAATCAACTCAACTCCAACTTTGCAGACCCAGAGTTTGAGGCAAATGGAGCAGACAGGAGAAGGAAAAGGGCTGAATGTTATTGTGTGCAGCACTTTCAAGATATTTGCAGTTAGTGGGGAAGGAGGAAGTGGAGATGTTGCAAAAAGCTGCATTGAGGACAAATCAACAGAATCTTAGCGGGCATTCAGCCCATGGTGGCTGTGCTGTCTCTTTCAGACAATTCACCCCAAGATCTCCCAAATCCTGGAATTACCTTGTGCAAGTCTCTATGTCACATCATTTGCCATAATCTCAACGGAGGCACAGTGATTTTTAACAGAGTACTGTCGATGAAATGTTCAGTCAGCATGGATTGAGATGAAGTTGACATGGAATGAAAATCAGCAACAAAGCCCAGGCTAAAAACCCAAGCCCCCCGAGATGGGACTTGAACCCACAATTACCAGCGGAGGGAATCCAGGGCCTTATCCATTCGGCCCCTAGGGCTCCCACAGCACACTCTCTCTGGAAAGTGTTGACCTCAAACGAGTGCTCCAGCTGAACATGTTCCAAGATCGAGGATGACATGTTGAGGGACACACTAAAGTATGGAGCAGCTGCTGTCAAGGTGTAACAGTTAAAGAACACTGTCTAAGGCCTTTCTGACCAGTTATGACATCGTCCCTTCATTTCTCAGACCCTCTTGGTGCCTCAGAATGAAGAGAAATCGTTTCCTGCCTCAGTAGAAAGATCTGCCCGAACTTGCGAGACCCCCTTTTGTGGAAGAGAGCCAGCCCTATATCAGGACAGGAAGGAGATTCCAATGGCTCAACATGGATTGTTCCAGTTAATATCCTTTCTCAGATGGATAGAGCTATAGAGCGAGTAAAAATTGTGGGAATTTGGGAAATTCTGACAATCTGTTTTAATATTTTGTTAATAAAATCAAGTTGAACAGCAAACCAAATTTTGTCCCCCTTTGTCTTCTTCACCAACAAGAATACTGAAGGATAGTTGAGTTTAATTACATTATGTTGCTACTGTTCATCTGGTTGATCAGTGGAAATTAAAAGCCATGTCATACAACAGGCAGAGTCAATCTTTACCTGAGTAGAAGTTCAGCAGAGAGAAACAGACTTACTTTGTGATATCAGAGGGAATTCCTGTCCCATTGATCTATTAACTGCAGGGAACTTTCAGATATGTGGTATCTTTAGAGCAATTAAATATCCTCCCAAGATATATGCTTTCACTCTCAACTGAAGATGTTATAACTTCAATGGCTAAGAGTATTAACCAATAAATCAATGCCAAGCCAGTTGAAGTATGACACTTGGCACATCATCATCGCTGTAATTGCAGAATGCAGCATAACCTATTCCATCTTCTAACCTACTGACAGCCTACTTTTCAGAAGTCTCCTTACACGACTCTGAAAACAAATTAAAAGAAACCAATTAAAACATATAAGCACAAATTAAAATGTCCCAGTCATTTAAAAAGGCTCTGTAACAAAAGTCAAAATCTCCCAAGAAAGCTTACACTTACAGAGTCACAGAGTTGGACAGATCCTTCGCTCCAACCCGTCCATGCCAACCAGATATCCGAAAGTTATCTAGTCCCACAAACCAGCATTTGGTCCATATCCCTCTGAAGCCTTCTTATTCATGTCTCCATCCAGCTGCCTTTTAAATGTTACAGAGTCTTAGAGTTATACAGCACGGAAACAGACCCTTTTGTTCTAACTCGTCTATGCTGACCAGATATCCTGAATTAATCTAGTCCGACTTGCCAGCAGTTGGCCCATATCCCTCTAAACCCACCCTGTTCATATACCCCCATCCAGATGCCTTTTAAATGTTTTGGAGGACCCGGGGTTAGACTGGGGTGGACAAAGTTAAAAATCACACAACACCAGGTTATAGCCCAGCGGGTTTATTTGGAAGCACTAGCTTTCGAAGCGATGCTCCTTCACTGGGTGGTTGTCTTCACCTGATGAAGAAGCAGCGCTCTGAAAGCTAGTGCTTCCAAATAAACCTGTGGGATTATAACCTGGTGTTGTGTGACTTTTAACTTCTAAATGTTGTTATTGTACCAGCCTCCACCACTTCCACTTGCAGCATGTTCCATATAAGCACCACCCTCTGCATGAAAAGGTTGCCCCTTAGGTTCCTTTTAAATTATTATTCTTCTCACCGTAAACCTGTGCCCTCTGTTTTTGTACTCCCCCACCCTGGGGAAAAGACTGAAGCTATTCACCCTATCCATGTCCCTCATGATTTTATAAACCTCTATAAGGCCACCCTTCAGCCTCCGACACTCCAGAGAAAATAGCCTCAGTCGATTCATCCTCTCGCGATAGCACAAACCCTGTAACCCTTGCAACACCCTTGTAAATCTTTTCTGAATGCTTGCAAGTTTTACAACATCTTGCTATAGCAGGGAAACCAGAATTGAACGCAGTATTCCAAAAGGTGGCCTAACCAATATCTTGTACAGCCACAACCCAACATCCCAATTCCTATACTCAATGCACTGACTCATAAAGGCAAGTGGATCAAATGCCTTCTTCACTGTGCTATCTACCTGCAACTCCTTCTCTTCCTAATCTGTGTGTATGTGAGTTACAATAATCGTTTTGCATTCTGATATGAATAGATTCACTCTTTTGTTAATTCAACATATCCAGGTTTAATTGGATACTTTTAAACACCAATTCAATTGGATTGGGAGGAAGACATCCACAAGAAAGGGTCCCTTTTTAAATTAACCTGTTAGTGACCAACCAAGGATCCAGGTAAATGAAGAAAGGAAACCATTTCATCCCTGCTCACCTGGGAGCTGAACAATTTGGGGTATCTGTCTGGAACTGTAATAACGTGGGGAACAATTCTCACATCAGCCTCTCTTTGTAAGTGCTCCATGTATTTATGAAACAATGCCCTTCACCAGAACATCTCAGTGATATATTTAACATTCCATTCACATTAATCACTCCAAGGGCATGATCTACATGAAGAATATAAACAGTAAGTGGTGAAACTCTAAGGTTCGGAAGCATCTGCTGAAAAAAACAAAATGAATATTGCAAATTGATAATTGTGTTTCTCTCCACAGATGCTACCTGACCTGCATTTCAATATTTCCTGATTTTATTGCAGATTTCCAGCACTTGTGGTATTCAACTCGTGTATAATTTTTTTACGTAAGGAGAATGGAGACTTGAAAACATTGAATGGGACTTTTGCTCATTAACTTCTTGGGAATTGTCTGCTATTGAATGATTTGATTCAGACTTTAGATAAGGTGCAATCATGACAAAGTCTGTGGGATTGTACTTATTATATATCAAGGAACAGCTCATCAAATAAGGCAATCCTCTGAAACATATGAATTCTCACCTCAAGTTTGGGGAGAAAGGTATAAAGGATAAGTATTAGATGGGGTGAGATCTGATCAACTTCAGAAAAACTTTGATCTTAAAACTACAATTCTACAGTGAAAGTGAAATATTGTGAAGTGTATGGTTAATTGTCGATGATATTTGTTCCTCCTTATTTAATTTCTATAAGTATCTGTAGAGTAATTTATAAACATATATTTACGAACCATTGTTATGCATAATTTTGGTAATTTTATAATTTGCCATGACTTTCTCTTCACCTTATTCAAGGAGAGTGTTTATTACAGTGAGTGATACCACACAGTATTTCAATTGCACTGAATTGGTTTTGAAAGATAACTCAATAAATACAGGTTGATGCTGTCGATGGTTCCTGTCGATATATTTCGTTGACCTGTTCAGACGTGTTATGATGTTAAGTCTGAGGCAGAAAGAGGAAGAAGGTATAAGTAAGGTTCAAGAAACTGAAGACAGACAGAGCCCTGGAGATAACAGGAATGAACTCAAACTAGGAAATAGAGAATTTGAAGGGACCATGCAATGTTTATGGGAAACAGGATTAAGGAACCTTCAAGGCATTTTACAGAGGGATAACAAGCAACAGGTCGCCAGGGAAAGGGTATGTCTTCTCAGAGCAAAGGAGGGAATTTACACTTGGAGCCGGAGGAAGTGGGTGAGGTTCTTAATGAATAAACTGCATTGGTATTTCCAAAGGATTCTGGGTAGTCCAAGATGGAGGACGGGAAAAAGTTGTGACTGTAAGAGCTGCCCCTTTTTTGAGGCATTTTAGGTGTTGGGGGTGATTTCCTCAAATTCCAGGAGCAGCAATTACTGTTTTATTATGCAACTTTGGAGAAAAAAATCTCAAAACAACGGCACTTTTAAAAGGAAGAAAGGCAGACAAAGAAAGCGTGTACTTGGTCAGGAGGGTGGGAGGGAAGAAACCTACACTGCTCACTGATATGGATAGGAAGGGTCGAGAGGGATATGGGCCCAGTGTGGGCGAATGGGACGAGATTAGATTAGGATATGTGGGCGGCATGGACGAGTTGGATCGAAGGGTCTGTTCCCATGCTGTACATCTCTATCACTCTCTGACATGGTGGATGGTGAGTCTTGTATATTGATATTCTAGAGCATGTCAATATTAAAAGGGAGGTGTTGGGTGTTTTGAAAAGCATTAAGGTAGACAAGTCCCCAAGACCTGATGGAATCTATCATAGAATCCTGAGAGAGGCAGGTGTGGAAATTGCTCCGGATTTGTGCAAAATATTTGTATCCTTTACAGTCACAGGAGAATTCCCAGAGGACTGGAGAATACCCAATGTTGTTTCTTTCTTTCAGAATGGCAAAAAGAATAATCCAGGAAATTAAAGGCCAGATTGGCTTCCTGTTATTCATTGCTTGGACATCACTGTCTGTGCCTGGATGGTACCCTCTGGAAGTCACTCTGTAAAGATCTCCACCCCTCTACCTTGGGGTCTCAGGATCTCAAGGTGTTCCTCACTTTGGCCAAGGTTTTGGTCCATGTGTAATGGTTTCCTGAATGTGGTTCCTGTGAAGTGCCTTGTACCATGAAAAGGGATCCCTACATGCAGGCTGTAGTTGGGTTGAAGTGTTATGGAGAGCAGGCAGGAAAGTGGAGTTGAGACCGAGATGAGATCAGCCATGATCGTGTGGGATGACAAAGCAGGCTCGAGGAGCTGAATTGCCGAATTTTTAAGATCTTCGGAACACAACCAAAGACTGAGCTATCAATTTCTGTGGGTGGCTAACATGGTATCTCACCTCAGATGCATCATGAAGAGGATGTCCATGTTCAAAGCCAGGGGTTGTGAGTTCATATCCCATTTGGGCTGTTATGTTTTTAAACATGAACTCTGATCAGCACCCTGTGTCTGTTTGATCTCAATTCCAGTTAATAAGGGGAGATGGTGGTGCAGTGCTAGACCTGGAGTAGGAACCCAGAACACCAAGTTCATGGGGTGGGGGAGATGGACTGTAATCCCACCATACAAGGTGGTGAAATCTCAGCTCAGGAGGAGCTTTGTCTGATGGGAACCATATATTGCTAATGAGGTTTGTTAGGAAGCTAACTAGTTCCATATTCTCCTTTCAGGAAGAAAACCTGGTGAGACTACAGACCCACAGCAATGTGGGTGACTCACCCTCTGGGCAACAAACACTGGCCGAGTCAGAAACATATCGCATTCCTTCCCTGTAGCTCGGTCACAATCCTGGAACACCCTCCATTGATTCATTGTAGGTTTACCTCCAACAAATGGTCAAAAATCACACCACACCAGGTTTTAGTCCAACGGGTCTATTTGAAACCACGAGCTTTTGGAGCATTGCTCCTTCATCAGGTGTAATGAGAGAGGAGGCATCAGACACAGAATGTATAAGTAAAATATCAAAGGGTCATACAAGTGATGTGAATGTATTGAACAAATCCAAAATGGCCGACTCCCTCCTGTTAAATCTTCAATCAGTTCGAAAGGAGATACAAGCAGCACATGGATTGCAGTGGTTCAAAAAGATAGCTCCCCATCACCTTTCAGGGGAAACTAGGGAGAGGCAATAAATGTTGATCTAGCCAGCAATGTTCACACCCTGGAAATGAATTAAAACAATCCCACAATGGAATAAACCGCCAGGGGAAAAGTCATAGTGTAATGACTTGAAAACATCAAGCCCCAACTTTGGATGGTTTCTATTGTTATGTTTTACATTATCATCCAAAACGCACCAGTCATTGACATAAAGGTTATGATTTGGAGGAGCCGGTGTTAGATTGGGGTGGACAACAGGTTTATGTGTGTGTATACGTGTGTGTGTGCAGGGGAGACCGAGTGAGTGTGTGCGTTTGTGTGTGCGTGTGAGGGGGCGATGGTGTGAGTGTCTGTGAGAGTGTGTGTATGTGTATGTGTTTGAGTGTAATGGGGTATACATCTGTGAGAAGGTGTGTTTGTGGGTGTGAGTGTGGGAGTGTGTATGTGTATTGTGTGACAGGATGTGTGTGTGGGTGTGTGTGTGTGTATGTGTGTGTGAGTGTGGGTGTGGGTGTGTGTGTGTGTGTGTATAGTGCCGTGGGGTCGGCTGTAGTGTGACATGAACCCAAGGTCCCAGTTGAGGCCATCCCCATGGGTACCAAACGTGGTTATCAGCCTCTGCTCAGCCACTTTTCGTTGTTGCCTGTCCCAAAGTCCACCTTGGAGGATGGTTACCTGAAGGATCGAGGTTGAAAGTCCCTGATCGTTGAAGTGATCTCCGACTGGGAGGGAACACCTCTGTTTGGTGATTGTTACGCGGTGCCCATTCATCTGTTGCCATAGCCTCTGCTCGGTCTCGCCAATGGACCATGCATTGGGCATCCTTCCCTGCAGCGTATGAGATAGACAACATTGGCCGAGTCACATGAGTACCTGCCGCGTACATGGTGGGAGATGTCCCCATGTGTAATGGCGGTATCCATGGTGACACTCTGACACGTTTTACAGTGTCTGCTGTGACAGGGATGTTTGGTGTTGTCCTGAAGGCCGGGCAGTTTGCTGTGAACAATGGTCTGTTTAAGGTTTGGTGGCAGTTTAAAGGTGAGAAGTGGAGGGGTGGGGAAGGTCTTGGCGAGGTGCTCATCCTCATCGATAATGTGTTGCAGGCTGTGGAGAATGTGACGTAGTTTCTCAGCTCCTGGTAAGTACTGGACAATGAAGGGTACCCTGTTGGTTGCAGCTCGTGTCTGTCTCCTGAGGAGGTCATTGCAGTTTCCCGCTGGGGCATGTCAGACCTGGCGATTGATGAGTTAAGCATCGTATCACATTCTTATCAGGGCATCCTTGTGTACTTCCAAGTGCCCCTCACATTCCCCCTCACCTGAACAGATCCTGTGTAAGTGTACGGCTTGTACAGAGAGGACGGCTGTTTTAATATGTTGAGGGTGGGTTTGTGGTTGAGTGAGGTGCTGTGGTGCCCATCCTTGATGGAGATGCATGTGTCCAAGAATGAGACAGATACTAAACAGGAGTCCATGGTGAGTTTGATGGTGGGATGAAACTAGTGAAAGTGGGCGGCACAGTGGTTAGCCCTGCTGCCTCACAGTGCCAGAGACCCGGGTTCAATTCCAGTCTCAGGCAACTGACTGTGTGGAGCTTGCACATTCTCCCCGTGTCGGCGTGGGTTTCCTCTGGGTGCTCTGGTTTCCTCCCACAGTCCAAAGATGTGCAGGTCAGGTGAATTGGCCACGCTACATTGCCCGTAGTGTTGGGGTAGGGGTAGGTTGCGCTTCGGCGGGGCGGTGTGGACTTGCTGTCCCGAAGGGCCTGTTTCCACACTGTAAGTAATCTAAATGTTGGTGAACATAAATGTTGGGAGATTGCAGCATTGTAGCATTGTTCTGACATGAACACAACCAAGGTAGAGGGGATCAATTCTCCTGACATGGCCCCAGAAGCACGTGTTGTCCCAGTGACCTAACAGCTCCATCTCTGATCTTCTAAGCTACTGCCTGTGGTTTACATCCCTTCTGGGGATACTTTCAATTTAAACATTCTCTCCAATTAAAACCCTCTCACTGCATTATCTCCATTCAAATTAAGTTAATCTCTGACCTCATGTCTTTAAAACTCTGCATGGCTGCTTTGAGATCATGGAATTAAAACATTACCAAGTCAGTTTGATACATGTGGCAACAAACGTTTGATGAACTGGAGCGAAAGGGAGTGGAATTAATTTCTCAGCTCTCCCAAAGAGACAGCATTGACATGATGGGCTTCAGTATGTACAGTCACATTCGAAGATTCATTGATCTGAAATTAAACAATCAAATGTCTGTTTCACCACAGTCACCTCATCTGTTGTTCGTTTCCTCACTGATGCAGGAATTAGCATTGACCCATTTGTTCTTGTCTTTCTGGGACCATTCCTTCAATGTTCGCTGTACAAACATTGAGCTTGCTTGACCCCTATACTGTCCTGTTGGTATTTAACAGGAAAACATGCAGGTGAAATAAAGGTATTCCACACTCAATAATTTATATTTACATTCAATGAGTTGGACCAAGATAACAGTGACCCTAAGGGTGGAAGATTCATTGAAAATATTTGATTTGCAAGTAATGATAGGCACAGTGAAAAGTTTTGTCTTGTGAGCAATATAGGCAGCTCACAGAGTTCAGTAGCATAGATAAGGAAATAATAGGGAAACAGCAGCAGGAACAAAAACACAGGTACAGGCGAATATTGAGAGTCTGTGAGACCGTTCAGTATTCTAACAACAGTAGGGTAGAAACTGTTTCAAAACCGGTTGGTGTGTGTGTTCAGGCTTCTGTACCTTCTCCCCGATGGTAGAGGTTGTAGAAAAACATTGCCAGGGTGGGATGGATCTTTGAGAATGCTGGAGACCTTTCCTTGACAGTGGGCCTGGTGGATGGTTTCTATAGATGGGAGGTTGGCCTTTGTGATTGTCTGGGCCGAGTTCACCACTCTCTGTAACTGTCTCCGATCTTGAATGGTACAGTTGCCATACCAGGTAGTGAGACATCCAGACAGAATGCTGTCGATGGTGCACCTATAAACGTTGGAAAGGGTATTCTCTGTCAGTAATATCCGATGTTCTGGTGGGATCAGTGTTGAAGGGTTGGTTTGTTGATGAGAGTGTGATGAGAGCTGGCTTCCAAAAGCAAACTCTCCAACCGCACTCTTAGGAATCTCGTCCCCATCCAGAAACAGCAGCCACTTGATCACCACCTTCAACATTCAATCCTGCAGATCCTCGAAAATCTTGTGCAAGATATTGTTGGATACCACTGACCATCAACTGAATGCAGAGATGGGGATTTTTCCAAAATAGATTATAAATAAAGGATAAGCCGCAGAGACACCCCAGATGGGACTTGAACCCACAATCCCTGGCTTAGGAGGCCAGTGCCTTATCCATTAGGCCACTGGGGCCCCACATGCTGTTTGCCAATGGCAGTCGTTAAATACTGCACCCTGACCTCACATAGTGTGTATTTCTGTATGTTGTACTCTCACTAATTGGTTCTTAACCCTTCCATCTCATGCCAAATTGTTGGCTGCTTGATAAATTGATCCCACCTCCCATTTCTTCCCAAACAGACAGATGAGATATCAACCAAACTCCAACTTTGCACAACTCAAGTCTGAGGTAAATGGAGGAGACAGGAAAATACCAAAGGGCTCAATGTTATTTTGTGCAGCACCTTGAAGATATTTGCAGTTACTGGGGAAGGTGAAAGTGGAGATGTTGCAAAAAGCTGCATTGAGGACAAATCAATACAATCTTAGCAGGCATTCAGCCCATTGTGGCTGTGCTGTCTCTTTCAGACAATTCTCCCCAGGATCTCCCAAATCCTGGAATTATCTTGTATAAGTTTCTACTAAACAGCATTTGCCATAATCTCAACACAGGCACAATGATTTTTAACAGAGTAGTTAAAAAATCCAGTCAATTTGGATTGAGATGAAGTTGACATGGGATGAAAATCAGCCACTGCTAAGACCAGGCTTAAAAATGAAATCCCTGAAATCCCAGATTTCAGAAACCAGTGCCATCGCCATTAGGCCACGAGGGCACTATATTGGCAGACCACTGGAAACAGTTGACCTCAAATGAGTGTGACAGCCAAGCACACTCCCAGATCTGTGACAACACACTGAGGGACACACTAAAGGTTCAGGCAGCTGCTGCCAAGGTGTAACAGGGAAACAACACAGTCTCAGGTCTTTCTGACAAATGATCACATCATTCTTTCAGTTCTCAGACCCTCTTGGTGCCTGACAATGAACAGAGATCGTTTTCTGTCCAAGTACAAAATGCCTTTCTTTCCACAACGATACAGAAGGTTTGAGAAATGTCAATATTTCAATGGTTTGTTGATTCTTTTCTCTCTGCATAGACTGTACACAACTGATATAGAACCTTTGTATGCATTTCCAAATGATGTTACAAACTGTTTCAATACTTTGTTAATAAAATCAAATTGAAACGCAAATCAAATTTAGTCTCCCTTTGTCCACATCACCAACAAGAATAATTGAGTAAAGTTGTGAGGAATTCATCAGATCAATGAGACTCCAGGAATTCTTCCAAGATGTCAGCAATGATCCCAATGAGCCAACCAACGAACGGGAACAGTCATCAGAGAGATCCATCGTGGAGCGACCAAAGAAGGAGTCGATTTGTATCCCTGCGGAGGGCCGCTGTCCTGACCTTGAGATGTATGCTCAACCGTCAGGAGATGGGTGAATGCCAGATTTAAAAATCACACAACACCAGGTTAGAGTCAAACATGTGGAAGCACTAGGTTTTGGAGCACTGCTCCTTCATCAGGTGGTTGTGGAGAATAAGATTGCAAAACACAGAATTTATAGCAAATGTTTACAGTGTGATGCAACTGAAATTGTATCTTGAGAAAGACCTGGATTGTTTGTTAAGTCTGTCATCTTTTAGAATGGCCAGGTTGGTTTTCGTTCTTTCATATGTAAATTGCAAAACTTTTATCAAAAGTTACATTCTCAAGTGAACTTTAACAATTGGTGTCATGTCGGCCCAGATGATGTATTGAAGGTGTGAGCTCCCCTGTGTGAGGCTGTCTGTGCCCCAATGGTCAGACTGATTGTAATCTAATAAACAGATTTACAGCATCTTACATGAATTCATACAGTTTTTGAGCAAAGTGAAATGTAATTCTGGAAGTACAAGTTCATCACACAAACTTATATGTGTGTGTGTGTATATGTATGTATGTGTATGTGCGTGTATTTGTATGTGTTTGTGTGTCTATGTGTATATTTGTGTGTGTGTATGTGTGTGTATATGTATGTATGTGTGTATATGTTTGTGTGTATGTGTGTGTATATGTATGTATGTGTGTATATGTGTGTGTATGTAAGTTGTGTGTGGGTGTGGGTGTTTTTGTGTATGTTTGTATGTGTATGTGTGTGTATATGTGTGTGTATGTGTGTGTATGTGTATGTGTATGTTGTGTGTATATGTGTGTGTATGGGTGTGTGTATGTGTGTGTGCATGTGTGTGTTTGTTGTGCATGTGTATGTGTGAATGTGTAAGTGTGTGTGTATATGTGTGTGTGTATATGTGTGTATGTGCGTGTGTTAATGTGTATGTGTATGTGTGTGTGTGAATGTGTGTGTTTGTGTTTGCGTGCGTGTATATGTGTGTGTGTGTATGTGTGTGGGTGTGTGTATGTGTGTGTGTGTGTATGTGTTTGTGTGTGTGTGTGTGTGTATGTGTGTGTGTGTGTGTGTGTATGTGTGTGTGTGTATGTAGTTGAATGGGGTCACCTGTAATGTCCCAGTTGATTGCTGAAGTGTTCTCCGACTGGGAGGGAACACTCCTGTCTGTTGACACTCATAACAGCCCCACCCCCCCCAACCGATATACACACACACACACACACACACACACACACACACACGCACACAAGCACATATAGATTTCTGGGGTGAATTTGTATTTGCAGAACTACATTTTACTTTGCTCAAAAACTGCATGAACGACAGAGCGAAGGAGAGAATTGAGGCAACTCCCAGAATCAGGTGACTCAGTGGTTAGCACTGCTGCCTCACAATACCAGGGTCCTAGGTTCAATTCCAGCCTTAGGTAACTGCCTGTGTGGAGTTTGCACATTGCTCTGGTCTCCTCCCACAGTACAAAGGTGAATTGGCCATGTAAAATTACCCATAGTGTTACCTGTTTCCACACTGTAGGTAGTCTAATCCAGGGGAAGGATCTGAAGGCCCTAATTTACGAGGGCTCTAAGCCCATGCCTTTCCAGGACATCTCAGCGGTGGTAAACCAGAAAAGAAAACCTTACGATGATGAGCCTAAGATATAGGAATGGAAGTCAGGCCATTCAGCCCATCGGGACCACCCTGCCATTCAATTGTGAATGATGGGCATTTCAACGCCACTTTGTGGCACTCTCATCGTTCACCCTTAATTCCTTGCGTGATCAAGAATTTATCAATCTCTGCCCTGAAGACAATTAACGTCCTGGCCTCTGCTGCGCTCCACGGCAATGAATTCCACAGGCCCACCACTCTCTGCCTGAAGAAATGTCTCCTCATTTCCGTTCTAAATTGACCCCCCTCTAATTCTCAGGCTGACCCCTAGTGTCCTGATGGAAACACATTCCCAGCATCCACCCTTTCTAAGCCATGCATTATCGAGTAAATTTGTATTAGATCTCCCCTCAACCTTCTAAACTCTAATCAATACAATCCCAGGATCCTCAGCTGTTCATTGTATGTTAAGCCTCCCATTCCAGGGATCATCTGTGTGTATCTCCGCTGGACATGCTCCAGTGCCAGTATGTCCTTCCTGAGGTGTGGAACCCAAAATTGGATACAGTATTTCAAATGGGGCCTAACCAGAGCTTTATAAAGTCTCAGAAGGACATCGCTGCTTTTACATTCCAACCCTCTTGAGACAAATGGCAACATTACATTTGTTTTCTTAACCACGGACTCAACCTGCAAGTCAACCTTTAGAGATTCCTGGACTATCATTCCCAGATCCCTTTGTACTTTGGCCTTATGAATTTTCTCCTGTTTAAAAAATAGTCCATGCCTGTATTCCTTTTTCCAAAGTGCAAGTCCGAGCATTTGCTCAGGTTGAATTTCATCAGCCATTTCCTGGACCACTCTCCTAAACTGTCTAAATCTTTCTGCAGCCTCCCCACCTCCTCAGAACGACCTGCTTGTCTGCCTAACTTTGCATCATCGGTGAACTTCACCAGAATGTCCCCCAGTCCCTTCATCCAGATCATTAATATATAAAGTGAACAGCTGCGGCCCCAACACTGAACCCTACGGGACACCACTTGTCACCAGCTGCCATTCCAAGAAAGAACCTTTTATCCCAACTCTCTGCCTGCTGTCAGACAGCCAATTCCCAATCCATGCCAGTAGCTCACCTCGAACACCATGGACCCTCACCTATCTCAGCAGTCTCCCGTGAGGCACCTTATCATAGGCCTTTTAGAAATCTAGGTAGATAACATCCACTGGGTTTCCCTGGTCTAACCTACTTGTTACCTCTTCAAAGAATTCTAACAGGTTTGACAGGGATGACCTCCCCTTACTAAATCCATGCTGACTTGTTCTAATCCAACCCTGCACTTCCAAGAATTTAGAAATCTCATCCTTAATGATGGATCCTAGAATTTAACCTACAACCGTGGTTAGGCTAACCGGCCTATAATTTTCCATCTTTTATCTTGATCTTTTCTTGAACAAGGTGTTTACAACAGTGATTTTCCAATTATCTGGGAATTTCCCCGACTCCATTGATTTTTGAAAGATTGAAAATAGCCTCTACTATTTCCTCAGCCACCTCCCTCAGAACTCTAGGATGTAGACCATCGGGGCCGGGAGATTTTTCAATTTTTACACCTTTTAGCTTTTCTAGCACTTCCTCTTTTGTAATGGCTACCATACTCAAATCTGCCCCCTGACTGTCCTTAATTGTTAGGATAATGCTCATGTCTTCCACTGTGAAGAATGACACAAAGTATTTACCAAGTTCTTCAGCCATTTCCTTATGTCCCTTCACGAGCCTTCCTGCATCAGTTTGGAACGGCCTAATTTCTACTTTTGCCTCTCGTTTGTTTCTTATGTATTGAAAGAAACTTTAACAATCATTTCTAATATTACTGGCTAACTTACCTTCATATTTGACCCTCTCCTTCCTAGTTCTATGTCTTTGTTATCCTCTGTTTGTTTTTGTCGTCTTCCCAATCTTCTGATTTCCCAGTGCTCTTGGCCACTTTGTAGACTCTCTCTTTCCCTATGAAACATTTCCTGACTTCCTTTGTCAGCCCTGGCTGTTTAATTCCCGCCCCCTGACGGATAATGTTTCTGCCAAGAGAAGACTGAGGGAGTTTGGGATCCAGTACTCTCTGAGGTATCCGGCGGTGCTCCGATAACCTGACATGGATCCGTACATCTCTTTGATACATCGGAGAAGGCAAGAGACTTTGTGGACAAATTAACCGAATCTGAACAATTTAGTATCTACAAATAGTGTTGTTTGGTTATGTCTTTGTTGTTTTTTTAAAAAATCGAGGAAGTCCAGTTGGAGCTTTCTTTTCCTTGTTTTCCCTCTTGGTAATAATCCGGTTTAAACTGTGTTTGGTGGCGGTTGAGATGTGTACTTTCAATTTCTAAGTGGAGTTATACCAGAGGATGGGTGGGGCATTTACCCCATCGAGCTGAAATGGTTTTTTACATATTCTTATAGCCTTGATAAATGGGGAAGAATATGATGTTTAAATGTTTATTGCCCTCCAGCTCATCCCTCAACATTTTCCTAGATGTGTTTTCTAAATTGATCAGTCAGGAGTCCTGGCATATCATTGAAAGGGGAGATTTTAACAGTCTCATGGATCCCACAGTACAGAGGTTGCCCAAAGGCCCCCCTCCCCCCACCACGATACCCTCTGGACAAACTAAACAATGAGTGGATCTGTGTGTGGAGTGAGGGTTGGTGGACATCTGGAGGTGTCTCCACCCTACAGGCAGGGATTTTACGGTTTTCTTTTCCAATCCACACAGATGTCACACCAGGATTGATTTTTTTCCAATCCCCATGGCAACCCTGGACTTGGTGGCCCCTTGTACGATCGGTAATATTACCATCTCTGATCACACTCCAGTGTACCTGTTGGTTAAGATTAAGGACGTTACAGTGGGCCCAAGGCACTGGCAAATGGATCCCTTTATCCTCAAGGATAATACATTTGTGGAGTATTTCTCTCGGGAATTTTGGGCATTCTAGACATTAACTCACGCTCGATTAGTAGCCAATCCTTCCTTTCGGAAATTGCCAAAGCCTATGCCAGTGGGTCAGTTATTTCCTACTCTGTCAGTCGGAGGTGGAAGTAGGGTGAGCAGCAACATCTCCTCGAAGCACTGTTGAAGGCAGCTGAGAAGGCCTACTTTGACAGGCCCTTGTTGGTCAAGTTACAGAGGATTACGGCGCTGCGGAATGCATTGAATTCCGTGCTCATGCAGACAGCAAAGAATGAGCTTACTTTTGCAAATCAAAGGTTATATGATCATGGTGACAGGTCTGGCAAATACTTAGCATATCTCGCTAGGAAAAGGAGCGCCCCTCAAGCCATTACGGTGATTAGGGAAGGGTCTGGGAACCGAACGTGTGACTCCAAAAAGATTAATGTGTCATTCCAGAGATTTTACTCTAAGTTATACCAATCTGAGGTTTGTGAGGAGGGGAGGGCCAAAATGGAGGCTTTATTCAAGGATCTGGAGCTCCCGGGTGTGACCCCCGAACAAGAGTCTTTTCTCAATGTCCCCTTATCAGAGCAAGAGGTGCAGGAGGCTGTGAAGCAGCTTCAGAGTGGAAAGGCACCCGGTCCTGATGGACTTCCCAGTGAATTCTAGAAGGAATTTATAAACATATTGTCAGGCCCGATGTTCAACATGTTTAATGACTCATACAGCCATGATTGTCTCCCGCCATCTCTGAGAGAGGCCAATATTTCGCTTATTCTTAAAAAAGGGAAGGTCCCAAGGGACTGTGCTTCTTACAGGCCCATTTCACTCTTAAATGTGAACTTTAAAATCCTCTCTAATACTCTTGTGTTAAGGCTGGAGACTGTGTTACCTTCTATTGTTAAAGAGGACCAGACGGGCTTCATAAAGGGCCGCAGATCCTCCAATAATGTTAGGAGGCTGCTTAATGTAATTCAAGTGTGTCAACAACAGTCAATATAGGGATTGGTGATTTCTCTAGATACAGAGAAGGCGCTTGACCGAGTTGAGAGGGCGTACCTTTTCTATACTCTGGAGCGGTTTGTTTTGGGCGAAGTTTTTATAAGATGGGTAAAGGTTCTCCACAATGACCCTCTCACTGCAATCATCACCAACAGGGTGTGATCAAGCAATTTTAACATTTTTGGGGTCAGCCGACAGGTCTGTTCCCTTTCGCCACTGCTTTTTACAGTGGGGATTGAATCATTGGGGGAGGCCATTCATAGGGATCCCAATATATCAGCTCCAGACGTGGGGTCAAATTTACATCAGAGTTTATTGTATGTGGACAATGTCAGAATTCTTTCATCAAATCCAGCAGTTTCAGTCCCTCGCCTGTTCGCATATATCTGTGTGTTTGGCACCTTTTTGGGGGACAAGATTAATCTTTCAAAATCAGAGGCTATGCCTATGGGTGGTCTTATGAAAGTTTTAAGTCTTGAGGGTGAATATCGATTCCCATTTAAATGGTCACAGGGGGGTGTTGTGTATTTGAGCATGTTCATTACTCCAGTTCTGAATCGGCTGTTCAAAGCCAATTTTGTTCAATTATTTAACAATATCAAACAAGACCTTCAAAGATGGAGGCGCTTCTGGTCTCGTGGTTGGGTCGGATAGTGTTTATTAAGATGAATATTCTCCCTCGTTTACTATCCCCTATATGGATGCTCCCCCTGATTTTCGATAAGCAAACATTCAGGCGACTGAACGGCTGGTTCAGCCCCTTTATTTGACATCATCAGTGGCCCCTCATTAAATGAGCTAAACTGCGATTGTCTCACAGACTGGGGGGAGTGGATCTCCCAGACATTAATAGCTACCAACTAAGCTCACTTTTATCCTACATGAGTGATTGGGCTTGTGGGGACCCTCTTTCAATGTGGTTCGATATTGAAACCTCCCAGGCTAAGGTGACGCCTTACTCACTTGCTGTGTTTGGACAAAATGAGGACAGTTAGGGAATATTGCCATAACCCAATAGTTATCGATACTGTTAAAGCATGGTGGGCAATTCGGCAGAGGGAAGGCAATATTGGCAAGACATCTTCTCTTACACCGGGTCTGCCAGGTTTTCAACAGGGGATAATAGATTTAGGATCCAAACATTGGGCAGTTAGGGGTGTGTCTTGTGTGGGTGTTTTGTTTGTGGGAGACACAATGATGTCCTTCGATCAGTTAGCACGGAAACACAAGCTACCGAACAGGGACTTCTTTTGTTTATTTCAAGTTAGAGATTTTATTCAAACAAAGACGATACTTTTGACTGATCCCTCCAAGTCCGACATAGAGAGAGGGGTGATTTAGCCCCATATCCTGCAGACCCCACAAAGTTCTATATTTTTCTGACACAACATCCCACCAAACCCAAAACAGACCTGGGGACGTTTCCAGGGGAGATGAGAATTCGATTTGACATCAGACAAAGAAGATCAGTCATGAAGACAAAGCTTAAAAGTTAGCCATCCCAGATGGGACTTGAACCACAATTCCAGGCTGAGGAGGCCAGTGCCTTATCCATTAGACCACTGGGGCCACATGTGCATAGTTAAAATGGCAGCCTATAAGTACTGCACCCTGAAGCTCTCATATTGTGTTCTTCTCTGAGTTTTATACTCACACTGATTGGTTGTTCCCCTTGCATCTCATTCTAAATCATTGGCTGCTTGATAAAATTGATCTTACCTCCCAAATCTCCCCAAATGGACAGACAAGAAATCCACCAAACTCCAACGTTGCACAACTCAAGTCTGAGGAAAATGGAGCAGACAGGAAAATAGCAAAGAGCTCAATGTTATTGTGTGCACCAGTTTCAAGATATTTGCAGTCAGTGGGGAAGGAGGAAGTGGAGATTTTGCAAAAAGCTGCATTGAGGACAATTCAACAGGATCTTAGCGGGCATTCAGCCCATTGGGGATGTGCTGTCTCTTTCAGACAATTCACCCCAAGATCTCCCAAACCCTGGAATTTCCTTGTGCAAGTTTCTACTAAAGAGCATTTTCCATAATCTCGAAGCAGGCAAGTGATTTTTAACGGAGTAGTTGAAAAATCCAGTCAATTTGGATTGAGATGGAGTTGATATGGGTTGAAAATCAGCCACCACAAAGACCAGGCTTAAAAAGTCAACACCCCAAAAGGGTTTTGAACCTCCAATCCACTACATCAGAAGCTACAGTCTTACCCATTAAGCCACAAAAACTCAGTGCCAATACTCCACTGGGAATAGTTGATCTTAAACGAGCGCTGCAGCCGAGCATATTCCAAGATCTGTAACGACACACTGAGGGACACACTAAAGTTTCGGGCAGCTGCTGCCAAGGTGTAACAGGGAAACAACACAGTCTCAGGTCTTTCTGACAAATGATCACATCGTCCTTTCAGTTCTCAGACCCTCTTGGTGCCTGACAATGAACAGAGATCGGTTCCTGCCCATGTACAAAATGCTGTTTTTTTCACGACACAGAACTTTGAGAAATGTCAAAATTCCAGTATTTTGTTGGTTCTTTTCTCTCTGCATAGACTGTACACAACTGGTTTAGAACCTGTGTATGCATTTCTATTTGCTTTTTTATGAATAAAGTCTATTTTTTAAAAAAACAAATTTTGGAGAGAGAGAAGATCTGCCCGAACTTGCGAGACCCCCCTTTGTGGAAGAGAGCCAGCCCTATATCGGGACAGGAAGGAGATTCCAATGGCCCAGCATGGATTGTTCCAGTTAATACCCTCGCCTCCTTGACCACAAAGTGGGGAGGGAAGTGGGAGATGGCACAGTGCAGGGTGACACGAGGCAGACGGATGCACAAGATGGCCGCTGAGCCATAAGTCGGCCATTTGACACACAAGATGACCGCCAGACCACAATGTGGAGAGAGACAGCAGAGCAAACACAGACACTGCCTGGGGGCACCAGAATGCCAGCACAATGCACTCACAACCGAGTTGATTAGTTTAAGGCGGATGGGAGAGACAATACACATGAAGAACATACACTGCCCGCCAAAGGGTCTGGGTCAGACAACACCTTTGATAGAAATGCTAACTGTTAGATACAGACTCAATACAGAGGGATAATAGCCAAGGCTGCAGTAATCGGCCTTCTCAGGAAGAGCGATGAGCGCCCATTACTACAGCAACGGACTTCCACGCAGACGCTGAAACTGACAACTGCACTGAACTTAACAAAGGCCACGCTGGAACTGACAATAACTGCACCGAAACGATCAAGGATTCTGCAATGTTTACAAT
Source organism: Chiloscyllium punctatum (assembly GCF_047496795.1). Lineage (NCBI taxonomy): Eukaryota > Metazoa > Chordata > Chondrichthyes > Orectolobiformes > Hemiscylliidae > Chiloscyllium > Chiloscyllium punctatum. The sequence goes on along the minus strand of NC_092756.1, from coordinate 76,011,100 downwards.
AAACAAGCCATGTTACAGAGACAATAACCTCATCACTGACCTATTATATCACAAAATGTATCACAGTATCTTGACCATGTGCTCCGGGTTGAGAGAAGAATCACAGCTGACCACTGTGCTGTTGGTGCTGCTCTCTCCCCGGAGCTCCGGGATTTCCTTGGACAATAAACTCTGTTGGTGAACCCCGACTCTGACTCAGAGCCTGGTGGTTTTCAGCAGTTGCCTTCCAACAAATGTTTGTCCAATCTGTGTTCTCCAACGATGGCCGAACTACCTCACATCTCCATCATAGCCTCCTTGCAATTGTATTCAATACCTTGACTAAGAAAGGTCAGGGCCCAAATGCATAGCCACAGCCCCATCAGTTCCAACCTTGAACACCCAGATTTCAATTATTTCCATTGACATATTGGACCTTATCATAAATACCAAACATGCAGGTAATCTGGGGTTCAGCTGGTAATGTTGACAGAATATAGCTTAGAATGACACCAACACAACCAAAACAGAAGGTCATTTGTCCATAGATAGGTAGACCCATCTGTTGGAGCCCCAGTGATCTCTTGGGAAAGGCACCAAATTCCTAAACCAGAGATTGTGAGCTCAAATCTTATTTGGGGTTTTGATTTTGTTGAAACCTTCACTGTGCAGCTGATCTCAATCCTGTGTGGTCACGTGACCATGGCAACAAAATCAGGCATTCTCAATTGATCCTCAGCTGGAGATATTTGACCTGACAGAAAATTGGCCAAACTAAATTAAACAGCAGCTATCAGCTCCAGAGAACAGTGCAACGAAGATCAAAGAGCTACAAAGATTCAAGAAGAACCAGTTCCAACCAGACTGAGGGTTGTATATTGGAGAAGTGTCAGCCTGAGTCAATCCACTTTGTAGCTCCTGGCATGACAAGAGTCAAGGGTATTGGTATGACCCCATTGGATGATGTGAACCCAGCTCATGACCGTATTGGCCAAAGCCACAGAAGATTCTGGAAGACCAGGGACAGGAGAAGAGGAAAACACACCTGAACGCCAAACCCTTAGCAAAGCCTTGACTGGGTCCTGCAGTGGAGCTCTGACCATCTGCTCCAAACCTGTTCATAAAAACCCTCGCGTTAGAAGGGCAGACCATTCAGCCCATCACATCCACACTGACCCTCTGAAGAGCATCCCATCCAGGCCCAACCCCGATCCTCTCACGCTGCATTCCCCAAAGCCAATCCACCGAACCTGTACATCTTTCGGATGTGGGAGGAAACCAAAGCACCCGGAGTCCCCCATGGAGAGAATGTGCAAACTCAACACAAACAGACACCCAACGGAGGAATCAAAGCCAGGTCCCTGACACTGTGAGGCAGCAGTGCTACCCACTGAGCCACCATGCCATCCCCAGGAGAATCTCAGCAGGTTTTAAGCCATTGTGACAGTGCTTTCTCTTTCAGAAAATTCACCTCAATCCTGCAAATCTTGTGCAAGAAGATGTTGGGCACCACTTTCCATCTAGAGATTTTCCCAAAGTTGATTAGAAATCAAGTTGACAAAGGGCAAGTGACTGACACCCCAGATGGGACTCGAACTCACAAGCCCTGGCTTAGAAGGCCAGTGCCATATCCATTAGGCCACTGGGGCCACACACCTGGGCAAAAATCACAGCCTTTATGTACTGCACCCGACCTCTCTTACTGTGTGTTTCTGAGTGTTATACTCTCACTGATTGTTTTTTACCCCTACCATCTCATGCTAAATTGTTGGCTGCTTGATAAATCAATCTCGCTTCCCATTTGTGTCCAAACGGACAGATGAGAAATTCACCAAACTCCAATGTTGCACATCTCAAGTCTGAGGAATATGGAGCAGACAAGAAAATAGCAAAGGGCTCAATGTTATTTTGTGCAGCACCTTGAAGATATTTGCAGTTAGTGGGGAAGGAGTAAGTGGAGATGTTGCAAACAGCTGCATTGAGGACAAATCAACAGAATCATAGCAGGCATTCAGCCCATTGTGGCTGTGCTGTCTCTTTCAGACAATTCACCCCAAGATCTCCCAAATCCTGGAATTACCTTGTGCAAGCTTCGAATAATCATTGTTAAAAATCAGACAACACCAGGTTGTAGTCCAACAGGTTTATCTCAAAGTACTAGCTTTCGGAGCGCTGCTGCTTCGTCAGGTGGTTGTGGAGCATAAGATTGTAAGACACAGAATTTATGGCAAAAGTTTACATTGTGATGTCACTGAAATTATATGTTGAAAAACATCTGGATTGTGTGTGAAGTCTCTCATCTTTTAGAATGACCAGGTTGGTTTCAGTTCTTTCATGTGTAAATCACAAAACGTTTTTCATTGCCAAGTGAAATGGCAAGCTGTCCAATAAAAGCTAAATGCTGTGAATGCTGGAAATCTGAAAGAGAGAAAATGCTGGAGAAATCATGACTCAAAAACATGATTGAGTTTTCTGAAAAAGTCACAAAGAGGATTGATGAGGGCAGAGCGGGGGATGTGATCTATATGGACTTCAGTAAGGCGTTCGACAAGGTTCCCCATGGGAGGCTGATCAGCAAGGTTAGATCTCATGGAATACAGGGAGAACTAGCTCTTTAGATACAGAAATGGCTCAAAGGTAGGAGACAGAGGATGGTGGTGGAGGGTTGTTTTTCAGACTGGAGCCCTGTGACCAATGGAGTGCCACAAGAATCAGTGCTGGGTCCACTACTTTCCGTCATTTATATATATGTTAGTATCATTAGTAAGTTTTCAGATGACACCAAAATTGGAGGTGTAGTGGACAGCAAAGAAGGTTCCCTCAGATTACAACGGGATCTTGATTCGAAGGGCCGATGAGCTGAGGAGTGATGGGTGGAGTTTAATTTAGATCAATATGAGGTGCTGCATTTTGTGAAAGCAAATCTTAGCTGGGCTTATAGACTTAATGGGAATGTCCCAGGGAGTGTTGCTGAACAAAGAGGCCTTAGAGTGTAGGTTCATAGCTCCTTGAAAGTAGAGTCACAGATCAATAGGATAGTGAAGACGGAGATGGATTCTATAGATGGGAGGTTGGCCTTTGTGATTGTCCGGGCCGAGTTCACCACTCTCTGTAACCGTCTCCGATCTTGAATGGTGCAGTTGCCAAACCAGGTAGTGATACATCCAGACAGAATGCTGTCGATGGTGCACCTATAAACGTTGGCAAGGGTATTCTCTGTCAGTAATATCCGATGTTCTGGAGGGATCAGTGTTGAAGGGTTGGTTTGTTGATGAGAGTGTGATGAGAGCTGGCTTCCAAAAGCAACCCCTCTAACCACACTCTCAGGAATATTGTCCCGATCCAGAGACAGCAGCCACTTGATCACCAACTTCAACATTCAATCCTGCAGATCCCCGAAAATCTTGTGCAAGATCATGTTGGAGACCACTGACCATCAACTGAATGCAGAGATAGGGATTTTTCCAAAATAGATTAGAAATGGAGGATAAGCCACAGAGACACCCCAGATGGGACTTGAACCCACAATCCCTGGCTTAGGAGGCCAGTGCCTTATCCATTAGGCCACTGGGGCCCCACATGCAGGTTGCCAATGGCAGCCTTTAAATACTGCACCCTGACCTCGCATAGTGTGTGTTTCTGAGTGTCAGATGCTCACTGATTGTTTTTTACCCCTTCCATCTCATGCTAAATTGTTGGCTGCTTGATAAATTGATCCCGCCTCCCATTTCTCCCCAAATGGACCGATGAGAAATCAACCAAACTCCAACTTTCTGGATTAGTGATGCTGGAAGAACACAGCAGTTCGGGCTTTTGCCCGAAATGTCGATTTCGAAGCTACTTGGATGCTGTCTGAACTGCTGTGCTCTTCCAGCACCACTAATCCAGAATCTGGTTTCCAGCATCTGCAGTCACTGTTTTTACCACCTTCAAACTCCAAATTTGCACATCTCAAGTCTGAGGAAAATGGAGCAGACAGGAAAATAGCAAAGGGCTCAATGTTATTTTGTGCAGCACTTTCAAGATATTTGCAGTTACTGGGGAAGGAGGAAGTGGAGATGTTGCAAAAAGCTGCATTGAGGACAAATCAACACAATCTTAGCGGGCATTCAGCCCATTGTGGCTGTGCTGTCTCTTTCAGACAATTAACCCCAAGATCTCCCAATTCCCGGAATTACCTTGTGAAAGTTTCTATTAAACAGCATTTGCCATGATCTCAACACAGGCACAATGATTTTTAACAGAGTAGTTAAAAAATCCAGTCAATTTGGATTGAGATGGAGTTGACATGGGATGAAAATCAGCCACTGCAAAGATCAGGCTGAAAAATGAAATCCCTGAAATCCCAGATTTCAGAGGCCAGTGCCATAGCCATTAGGCAACGAGGGCACTATATTGGCAGACCACTGGAAACAGTTGACCACAAATGAGTGCGACAGCCAAGCACACTCCCAGATCTGTGACAACACACTGAGGGACGCACTAAAGGTTCAGGCAGCTGCTGCCAAGGTGTAACAGGGAAACAACACAATCTCAGGTCTTTCTGACAAATGATCACATCGTCCTTTCAGTTCTCAGACCCTCTTGGTGCCTGACACTGAACAGAGATCGATTCCTGCCCAAGTACAAAATGCCTTTCTTTCCACAACGATACAGAAGGTTTGAGAAATGTCAATATTCCAATGGTTTGTTGGTTCTTTTCTCTCTGCATAGACTGTACACAACTGATTTAGAACCTTTGTATGCATTTCCAAATGATGTTACAAACTGTTTCAATACTTTGTTCACAAAATCAAGTTGAAACGCAAATCAAATTTAGTCTCCCTTTGTCCCCATCACCAACAAGAATACTTGAGTAAAGTTGTGAGGAATTCATCAGAACAATGAGACTCCAGGAATTCTTCCAAGATGTCAGCAATGATCCCAATGAGCCAACCAACGAACGGGAACAGTCATCAGAGAGATCCATCGTGGAGCGACCAAAGAAGGAGTTGATTTGTATCCCTGCGGAGAGCCGCTGTCCTGACCTTGAGATGTATGCTCAACCGTCAGGAGATGGGTGAATGACAGATTTAAAAATCTCACAACACCAGGTTAGAGTCGAACATGTGGAAGCACTAGGTATCGGAGCACTGTTCCTTCATCAGGTGGTTGTGGAGAATAAGATTGCAGGACACAGAATTTATAGCAAATGTTTACAGTGTGATGCAACTGAAATTGTATCTTGAGAAAGACCTGGATTGTTTGTTAAGTCTCTCATCTTTTAGAATGGCCAGGTTGGTTTTCGTTCTTTCATATGTAAATTGCAAAACTTTTATCAAAATTTACATTCTCAAGTGAACTTTAACAATTGGTGCCATGTCGGCCCAGATGATGTATTGAAGGTGTGAGCTCCCCTGTGTGAGGCTGTCTGTGCCGCAATGGTCAGACTGATATTAATCTAATAAACAGATTTACAGCATCTTAGATGATTCATACAGTTTTTGAGCAAAGTAAAATATAATTCTGTAAGTACAAGTTCATCACAAAAACTTATATGTGCGTGTGTATATGTGTGTGTGAATGTATGTATGTGTGTGTATATGTGTGCGTGTGTATGAGTGTGTATACGTGTGTGCATATGTGTGTGTGGGTGTGTGTGTGTGCATTTATATGTGTGTGTATATGTGTGTTGGTGTGTATATGTTTGTGTGTATGTGTATGTGTGTGTATGTGTGCGGCTGTGTATGTGCGTGGCTGTGTATGTGCGTGTGGGTGCATATGTGTGTGTATGTGTGTCTATGTGTGTGTGCGTATGTGTGTGTACGTGTGTGTGTATATGTGTATGTGTGTGTGGGTGTGTATGTGTGTGTATGTGTGAGTGTGGGTGTTTATGTATGTGTGTATGTGTCTGTGTATGTGTATGTGTGTGTATGTATGTGTGTGTATGTGCATGTGTGTGTATGTGGGAGTGCATGTGTATATGTGTAGGTGTGTGTTTATGTATGTGTTTATGTGTGTGCATGTGCGTGTGTTTGTATGTGTGTGCGTGTCTGTGTCTATGTGTATGTTTGTGTGTGTGTATGTGTGTGTATATGTGTGTATATGTGTGTGTGTATGTGTGTGTTTGTGTGTGTATGTGTGTGTATATGTATGTGTGTGGATGTGTGTGTGGGTGTGTGTGTGTATGTATGTTTGAGTGTGTATATATGAGTTTGTATGTGTATAAGAGTGTGCGTGTATGTGTATGTATGTGTGTGTATGTGCATGTGTTAATGTGTATGTATATGTGTGTGTTTGTGTGTGTATGTGTGTGTGGGTGTGTATGTGTGCGTATGTGTATGTGTGTGTGTATCTGTATGTGTGTGTATGTGGGTGTGTGTGTGTATGTGTGTGTGTTTATGTGTGTTTGTGTGTGTGTTTATGTGTATGTGTTTATGTGTGTGTGTATATGTGTGTTTGTGTATGTGTTTATGTGTATGTGTTTATGTGTGTGTGTATATATATACGTGTTTGTGTGTGTGTGTATGTGCGTGTATATGTGTGTTTGTGTGTGTATATGTGTGTATTTGTGTGTGTATGTGTGTGCACGTGTGTGTGTGTGTGTGCGTGTAGGTATGCTTATGTGTGCATATATATGTGTGTATGCGTATGTGTGTGTGCGTGTATGTGTGTGTGTATGTGTGCGTATGTGTAAGTGTGTATATGTGTATGTGTGTGTATGTGTGTATGTGTATGTGTGTGTATGGGTGTGTGTACATGTGTGCATGTATATGTGTGTATATGTATGTGCATATGTGTGTTTATGTGTATGCGTGTTTGTGTGTGTATGTGCATGTGTGTTTGTGTGTGTATGTGTGTGTGTATATCTGTTTATGTGCACGCGTGTGTATGTGTATGTGTGTGTTTGTGTGTGTGTATATGTGTGTATGTGTGTGTATATGTGTGTGTATATGTGTGCATGTGGGTGTGTGTGCGGGTGTGTATGTGTGTGTGTATGTGTAGGGGTGTGTGTATGTGTGTGTGTATGTATGTGTGTGTATGTGGGTGTGCATGTGTATGTGTGTGTGTTTATGTGTATGTGTATATGTGTGTGTATGTGCATGTGTGTATGTGTGTGTGTATATGTGTGTGTATGTATATGTGTGTATGTGTATGTGTGTGTGTATGCAAGTGTGTGTGCGTATGTGTGTGTGTTTATGTGTATGTGTATATGTGTGTGTATGTGCATGTGTGTGAATGTGTGTGTGTATGTGTGTGTGCATCTGTGTGTATGTAAGTGTGTGTGTATGTGTGTGTATGTGTATGTGTGTATGTGTATGTGTGTGTGTCTGTGTTTCTGAGTGTGTGTGTGTATGTGTGTGCGTGTATGTGTATGTGTGTGTGTCTGTGTTTCTGAGTGTGTGTATGTAAGTGTGTGTGCGTATGTCTGTGTGTGTATGTGTATGTGTGTGTGTCTGTGTTTCTGAGTGTGTGTGTGTATGTGTGTGTGTGTGTGTGTGTGTGTGTGTGTAGTTGAATGGGGTCACCTGTAATGTCCCAGTTGAGGCCATCTCCATTGTTACCAAACTTGGTGATCAGCCTCTGCTCGGCCACTTTTCATTGTTGCCTGTCCCGAAGTCCCCCTTGGAGGAAGGTCCGAGGTTGAATGTCCCGAATTGCTGAAGTGTTCTCTGACTGGGAGGGAACACTCCTGTCTGTTGACACTCAGAACAGCACCACCCCCCCACCCCATATACAGACATGCACGCGCGCGCGCACACACACGCACATACACATGCACAAACACACGCACACATGCACGCACGCACACACACACGCGCACACACACACGCACACATACACGCACGCGCACACACACGCACACACACAGACGCGCACACACACATATATACACTCACACACACACACGCACGCACGCGTGCACATCACGTACCCGCGCACACACACACACACACACACACACACACACACACACACAAGCACATATAAATTTGTGGGGTGAATTTGTATTTGCAGAACTACATTTTACTTTGCTCAAAAACTGCATGAACTACAGAGCTACGGAGAGAATTGTGGCAGCTCCCAGAATCAGGTGACTCAGTGGTTAGCACTGCTGCCTCACACTACGAGGGTCCCAGGTTCAATTCCAGCCTTAGATAACTGCCTGTGTGGAGTTTGCACATTGCTCTGGTTTCCTCCCACAGTACAAAGGTGAATTGGCCATGTTAAATTGCCCATAGTGTTACCTGTTTCCACACTGTAGGTAGTCTAATCCAGGGGAAGGATCTGAAGGCCCTAATTTACGAGGGCTCTAAGCTCATGCCTTTCCAGGACTTCTCAGCGGAGGTAAACCAGAAAAGAAAACCTTACGACGATGAGCCTAAGACATAGGAATGGAAGTAAGGCCATTCAGCCCATCGGGTCCACCCCCCGATTCAATCGTGAATGATGGGCATTTCAACGCCACTTCGTGGCACTCTCATCGTTCACCCTTAATTCCTTGCGCGATCAAGAATTTATCAATCTCTGCCCTGAAGACAATTAACGTCCTGGCCTCTGCTGCGCTCCACGGCAATGAATTCCACAGGCCCACCACTCTCTGCCTGAAGAAATGTCTCCTCATTTCCGTTCTAAATTGACCCCCCTCTAATTCTCAGGCTGTGCCAATGGGTCCTGATGGAAACACATTCCCAGCATCCACCCTTTCTAAGCCATGCATTATCTAGTAAATTTGCATTAGATCTCCCCTCAACCTTCTAAACTCTAATCAATACAATCCCAGGATCCTCAGCTGTTCATTGTATGTTAAGCCTCCCATTCCAGGGATCATCTGTGTGAATCTCCGCTGGACATGCTCCAGTGCCAGTATGTCCTTCCTGAGGTGTGGAGCCCAAAATTGGATACAGTATTTCAAATGGGGCCTAACCAGAGCTTTATAAAGTCTCAGAAGGACATCGCTGCTTTTACATTCCAACCCTCTTGAGATAAATTGTAACATTACATTTGTTTTCTTAACCACGGACTCAACCTTCAAGTCAACCTTTAGAGATTCCTGGACTATCATTCCCAGATCCCTTTGTACTTTGGCTTTATGAATTTTCTCCTGTTTAAAAAATAGTCCATGCCTGTATTCCTTTTTCCAAAGTGCAAGTCCGAGCATTTGCTCAGGTTGAATTTCATCAGCCATTTCCTGGACCACTCTCCTAAACTGTCTAAATCTTTCTGCAGCCTCCCCACCTCCTCAGAACGACCTGCTTGTCTGCTGAACTTTGCATCATCGGTGAACTTCGCCAGAATGTCCCCCAGTCCCTTCATCCAGATCATTAATATATAAAGTGAACAGCTGTTGCCCCAACACTGAACCCTACGGGACACCACTTGTCACCAGCTGCCATTCCAAGAAAGAACCCTTTATCCCAACTCTCTGCCTTCTGTCAGATAGCCAATTCCCAATCCATGCCTGTAGCTCACATCGAACACCATGGACCGTCACCTTACTCAGCAGTCTCCCGTGAGGCACCTTATCAAATGCCTTTTGGAAATCTAGGTAGATAACATCCACTGGGTTTCCCTGGTCTAACCTACTTGTTACCTCTTCAAACAATTCTAACAGGTTTGTCAGGCATGACCTCCCCTTACTAAATCCATGCTGACTTGTTCTAATCCAACCCTGCACTTCCAAGTATTTAGAAATCTCATCCTTAATGATGGATCCTAGAATTTAACCTACAACCGAGGTTAGGCTAACAAGCCTATAATTTTTCATCATTTATCTTGATCTTTTCTTGAACAAGGGGTTTACAACAGTGATTTTCCAATTATCTGGGAATTTCCCTGACTACAGTGATTTTTGAAAGATTAAAAATAGCCTCTACTATTTCCTCAGCCACCTCCCTCAGAACTCTAGGATGGAGACCATCGGGGCCGGGAGATTTATCAATTTTTAGACCTTTTAACTTTTCTAGCACTTCCTCTTTTGTAATGGCTACCATATTCAAATCTGCCCCCTGATGCTCCTTAATTGTTAGGATAATGCTCATGTCTTCCACTGTGAAGACTGACACAAAGTATTTACCAAGTTCTTCAGCCATTTCCTTATCTCCCTTCACGAACCTTCCTGCATCAATTTGGAATGGCCCAATTTCTACTTTTGCCTCTCATTTGTTTCTTATGTATTGAAAGAAACTTTAACAATCATTTCTAATATTACTGGCTAGCTTACCTTCATATTTGATCCTCTCCTTCCTATTTCTATGTCTTTGTTATCCTCTGTTTGTTTTTGTCGTCTTCCCAATCTTCTGATTTCCCAGTGCTCTTGGCCACTTTGTAGCCTCTCTCTTTCCCTATGATACATTTCCTGACTTCCTTTGTCAGCCCTGGCTGTTTACTTCCCGCCCCCTGACGGATAATGTTTCTGCCAAGAGAAGACTGAGGGAGTTTGGGATCCAGTACTCTCTGAGGTATCCGGCGGTGCTCCGATAACCTTACATGGATCCGTACATCTCTTTGATACATCGGAGAAGGCAAGAGACTTTGTGGACAAATTAACAGAATCTGAACAATTTAGTATCTACAAATAGTGTTGTTTGGTTATGTCTTTGTTTTTTTTAAAAAAACCGAGGATGTCCAGTTGGAGCTTTCTTTTCCTTGTTTTCCCGATTGGTAATAATCCGGTTTAAACTGTGTTTGGTGGCGGTTGAGATGTGTACTTTCAATTTCTAAGTGAAGTGAGAGCAGTAACAAATTAAAAATTCTATATATGAATGCACGAAGCATTAGACACAAGGTGGATGAGCTTGAGGCTCTTTTGGAAAGTGGCAGATACGATATTGTGGGGATAACTGAGACGTGGCTTCATGGGGACAGGGCCTGGGAAATGAATATTCAAGGCTACACGTGTTATCGTAAGGATAGACTGACGGGCAGAGGGGGTGGGGTGGCCTTGTTGGTAAGGGAGGATATTCAGTCCCTTGCGCGGGGGGACCTAGAGTCAGGGGATGTAGAGTCAGTGTGGATAGAGCTTCGAAACACTAAGGGTAAAAAGACCCTCATGGGAGTCATCTACAGGCCCCCAAAAATGTAGTCTGGATGTTGGAGGTAAGTTGAATCAGGAGCTGAAATTGGCTTGTCGCAAAGATGTTACTACAGTTGTTATGGGGGACTTTAACATGCAGGTAGACTGGGTGAATCAGGATGGTATCGGGCCTCAAGAAAGAGACTTTGTGGAGTGCCTCAGAGATGGATTTTTAGAGCAGCTGGTGCTGGAGTCGACCAGGGATAAGGCGATTCTGGATCTGGTATTGTGTAACGAACCAGAATTGGTCAGTGACCTCGAAGTGAAGGAGCCATTGGGAAGTAGTGACCATAATACAATAAGCTTCAATCTGCAATTTGAGAGGGAGTGGGTACAATCTGAAGTGACAATATTTCAGTTGAATAAAGGGAAATATGGAGCTATGAGGGAACAACTGGCCAAAGTTCAATGGTTTAATACCTTAACAGGGAAGACCGTGGAGGAACAATGGCGGATATTTCTGTGTATAATGCAGAAGATGCAGGATCAGTTCATTCCTAAAAGGAAGAAAGATCCCAGGAGGAGACATGGGCGGCCGTGGCTGACAAGGGAAGTAAAGAAACATATAAGGTTAAAAGAGAAAAAGTATAACTTAGCAAAGATAAGCGGGAAAACGGAGGACTGGGAAGTTTTTAAAGAACAACAGAGGATTAGTAAGAAGGAAATACGCAGAGAAAAAATGAGGTACGAAGGTAAACTGGCCAAGAATATAAAGGAGGATAGTAAAAGCTTTTTTAGGTATGTCCAAGGCAAAAAAATGGTTAGGACAAAAATTGGGCCCTTGAAGACAGAAGCAGGGGAATATATTACTGGGAACGAAGAAATGGCAGGGGAATTAAATGGGTACTTCAGATCTGTGTTCACTGGGGAAGACACAAGCAATCTCCCTGAGGTAACAGTGGCTGAAGGACCTGAACTTAAGGGAATTTCTATTTGCCAGGATTTGGTGTTGGAGAGACTGTGAGGTCTGAAGGTTGAAAAGTCTCCGGGACCTGATGGCCTGCATCCCAGTGTACTGAAGGAGGTGGCTCGGGAAATCGTGGATGCGCTGATGATTATTTTCCAGAGTTCAATAGAATCGGGGTTGGTTCCTGAGGATTGGAGGGCGGCTAATGTTGTGCCACTTTTTAAGAAGGGTGGGCGGGAGAAAGCAGGAAATTATAGACCAGTTAGTCTGACCTCAGTGGTGGGAAAGATGCTGGAGTCTATTATAAAGGATGAAATTACGGCACATCTGGATAATAGTAACAGGATAGGACAGAGTCAGCATGGATTTATGAAGGGGAAATCATGCTTGACTAATCTTCTTGAATTTTTTGAGGATGTAACTCAGAAGATGGACGAGGGAGATCCAGTGGATGTACTGTACCTGGACTTTCAGAAAGCTTTTGATAAAGTCCCACACAAGAGGTTAGTGAGTAAAATTAGGGCGCACGGGATTGGGGGCAAAGTACTAGATTGGATAGAGAATTGGTTGGCTAATAGGAAACAAAGGGTAGTGATTAACGGCTCCATTTCGAAATGGCAGGCAGTGACCAGTGGGGTACCGCAGGGATCCGTGCTGGGACCGCAGCTTTTTACAATATATGTAAATGATATAGAAGATGGTATCAGCAATAACATTAGCAAATTTGCTGATGACACAAAGCTAGGTGGTAGGGTGAAATGTGATGAGGATGTTAGGGGATTACAGGGTGACCTGGACAAGTTAGGTGAGTGGGCAGATGCATGGCAGATGCAGTTCAATGTGGATAAATGTCTGGTTATCCACTTTGGTGGCAAGAACAGGAAGGCAGATTACTACCTCAATGGTATCAAATTAGGTAAAGGGGCTGTTCAGAGAGATCTGGGTGTTCTTGTCCACCAGTCAATGAAGGCAAGCATGCAGGTACAGCAGGTCATGAAGAAGGCTAATAGCATGCTGGCCTTCATAACAAGAGGGATTGAGTATAGAAGCAAAGTGGTGCTTCTGCAGCTGTACAGGGCCCTGGTGAGACCACACCTGGAGTACTGTGTACAGTTCTAGTCTCCAAATTTGAGGAAAGACATTCTGGCTATTGAGGGAGTGCAGCGTAGGTTCACGAGGTCAATTCCTGGAATGGCAGGATTGCCTTACACGGAAAGACTGAAGCGACTGGGCTTGTATACCCTTGAGTTTAGAAGACTGAGAGGGGATCTGATTGAAACGTATAGGCTTATGAAAGGACTGGACACTCTGGCAGGAGGGAACATATTTCCGTTGATGGGGGAGTGCCGAACCAGAGGACACAACTTAAAAATACGGGGTAGACCATTTAGGACAGAGATGAGGAGAAACTACTTCACCCAGAGAGTGGTGGCTGTGTGGAATGCTCTGCCCCAGAGGGCAGTGGAGGCCCAGTCTCTGGATTCTTTTAAGAAAGAATTGGATAGAGCTCTTAAAGATAGTGGAGTCAAGGGGTATGGAGATAAGGCTGGAACAGGATACTGATTAGGAATGATCAGCCATGATCATATTGAATGGCGGTGCAGGCTCGAAGGGCAGAATGGCCTACTCCTGCATCTATTGTCTATTGTCTATTGTCTAAGTTATACCAGAGGATGGGTGGGGTATTTACCCCATCGATCTTAAATGTTTTTTTTCTTTATTCATTTTGCTTTTCTATGGTATATTTACTTTCTATTCTGCTTGTGTTTGTGGTACGGCTCTAGCGAGGAGAGAAAATGGTTGGGATGGCTAGATGCCCACTTATGGGCTGTTTGGGATGGGTAGTTACCCCCTTTGGGCAGGAGGTGAGTTCCCCAATTCAGCGCCATTGGCACTTTATATGGTGGTTTGTATTGCTTTTATTCTTTGATAGTTTTGTAGGTTTGTTAAATGTCGTGGTTTCAGTTTATGTAGTTTTTATATTTGATGGATCATATGACACTAAGGCTCAGTGATTTGTGGTTCGAGTTCCTCCTCTCTGGAATTTAAATTTTACTGCAGAATGTAATGACTTGATTAAATGGTGAACGTGGAATATGAAGGGAAGTCACTCACCAATTAAGAGGAAGAAGGTACTTTTGAGTCTTAGAAAGGAGAATGTGGATAATCCTTTGTTAAAGGAGACGCACTTGGATGACAGGGAGCATTTGAAACTACAGAAGAATGGCTTTGGTCAGGTTTACTTCACATCACTGAATACCAGAAGTAGGGAAGTGGCTGTATTGGTGAGGAGTAATCTTACATTTAAGTTACGAGAGTGTGTTAAAGACACACGCACAGGAGGTTTGTAACTCTAATAGCATTGATAAATGGGGAAGAATATGGTGTTATAAATGTTTCTTGCCCTCAAGCTCATCCCCTCAACATTTTGCTAGATGCGTTTTCAAATTGATCAGTCTTGTGTCCTGGCATATCACTAAAGGGGGAGATTTTAACTGTCTCATGGATCCCACAGTGCAGATGTTGCCAAAAGGCCCCCGACTCCCTCTGTACAAACTAAACAATTAGTGGATCTGTGTGTGGAGTGAGGGTTGGTGGACATCTGGAGGTGTCTCCACCCTACAGGCAGGGATTTTACGGTTTTCTTTTCCAATCCACACAGATGTCACACCAGGATTGATTTTTTTCCATTCCCCGTGGCAACCCTGGACTTGGTGGCACCTTGTACGATCGGTAATATTACCATCTCTGATCACACTCCAGTGTACCTGTTGGCTAAGATTAAGGATGTTACAGTGGGTCCAAGTCACTGGCAAATGGATTCCTTTATCCTCAAGGATAATACATTTGTGGAGCAGTTCTCTCAGAAGCTTTGGGCATTCCTAGGCATTAACTCACGCTCGGTTAGTAGCCAATCCTTCCTTTCTGAAATTGCCAAATCCTATGCCAGTGGGTTAGTTATTTCCTACTCTGCCAGTAAGAGGCGGCAGAAGGGTGAGCAGCAACGTCTCCTCAAAGCACGGTTGAAGGCAGCTGAGAAGGCCTACTTTGACAGGCCCTCGTTGTTCAAGTTACAGAGGATTATGGTGTTGCGGTCTGCATTGAATTCCGTGCTCACGCAGACAGCAAAGAACGAGCTTACTTTTGCAAAGCAAAGGTTATATGATCATGGTGACAGGTCTGGTAAATACTGAGCATATCTCGCTAGGAAAAGGAGAGTCCCTCAAGCCATTACGTGTTACTGTGAGACTGTGTTACCTTCTATTGTTAAAGAGGACCAGACGGGCTTCATAAAGGGCCGCAGATCCTCCAATAATGTTAGGAGGCTGCTTAATGTAATTCAAGTGTGTCAACAACAGTCAATATAGGGATTGGTGATTTCTCTAGATACAGAGAAGGCCCTTGACCGAGTTGAGAGGGTGTACCTTTTCTATACTCTGGAGCGGTTTGTTTTGGGCGAAGTTTTTATAAGATGGGTAAAGGTTCTCCACAATGACCCTCTCACTGCAACCATCACCAACAGGGTGTGATCAAGCAATTTTAACATTTTTTGGGTCAGCCGACAGGTCTGTTCCCTTTCCCCACTGCTTTTTACAGTGAGGATTGAATCATTGGTGGAGGCCATTCATAGGGATCCCAATATATCAGCTCCAGACGTGGGGTCAAATTTACATCAGAGTTTATTGTATGTGGACGATGTCCTCATTCTTTCATCAAATCCAGCAGTTTCAGTACCTCGCCTGTTAGCATGCATCTGTGTGTTTGGCACCTTTTTGGGGGACAAGATTAATCTTTCAAAATCAGAGGCTATGCCTATGGGTGGTCTTATGAAAGTGTTAAGTCTTGAGGGTGAATATCGATTCCCATTTAAATGGTCACAGGGGGGTTTTGTGTATTTGAGCATGTCCATTACTCCAGTTCTGAATCGGCTGTTCAAAGCCAATTTTGTTCAATTATTTGACAAAATCAAACAAGACCTTCAAAGATGGAGGCGCTTCTGGTCTCGTGGTTGGGTCGGATAGTGCTTATTAAGATGAATATTCTCCCTTGTTTACTATACCCTATATGGATGCTCCCCCCGATTTTCGAGAAGCAAACATTCAGGAGACTGAACGTCTGTTTCAGCCCCTTTATTTGACATCGTCAGTGGCCCCTCATTAAATGAGCTAAACTGCGATTGTCTCACAGACTGGGGGGAGTGGATTTCCCAGACATTAAAAGCTACCAACGAAGCTCACTTTTATCCTACATGAGTGATTGGGCTTGTGGGGACCCTCTTTCAATATTGTTAGATATTGAAACCTCCCAGGCTAAGGTGACCCCTTACTCGCTTGCTGTGTTTGGACAAAATGAGGACAGTAAGTGAATATTGCCATAACCCAATAGTTATCGATACTGTTAAAGCATGGAGGGCAATTCGGCAGAGGGAAGGCAATATTGGCAAGACATCTTCTCTTACACTGGGTATGCAGGGTTTTCAACCGGGGATGATAGATTCAGGATCCAAACATTGGGCAGTTAGGGGTGTGTCTTGCGTGGGTGATTTGTTTGAGGGAGACACAATGATGTCCTTCGATCAGTTAGCACAGAAACACAAGCTACCGAACAGGGACCTCTTTCGTTTATTTCAAGTTAGAGATTTTATTCAAAAAAAGACGACACTTTTGACTGATCCGTCCAAATGCGACATAGAGAGAGGGGGGATTTAGCATCATATTCTGCAGTCCCCACAAAGTTCTGTATTTTTCTGACACAACATCCCACCAAACCCAACACAGACCTGGGGATGATTCCAGGGGAGATGAGAAATCGAATTGACATCAGACAAAGAAGATCAGCCGTGAAGACCAGGCTTAAAAGTTAGCCATCCCAGATGGGACTTGAACCCACACTTCCAGGATGAAGAGGCCAGTCCCTTATCCAGTCCCTTAGCCTGTAAATACTGCACCCTGAACCTCTCATATTGTGTTCTTCTCTGAGTTTTATACTCACACTGATTGGTTGTTCCCCCTTCCATCTCACGCTAAATCATTGGCTGCTTGATAAAATTGATCTTACCTCCCATTTCTCCCCAAACGGACAGACAAGAAATTAACCAAACTCCAACTTTGCACAACTCAAGTCTGAGGAATATGGAGCAGAGAGGAAAAGGGCTCAATGTTATTTTGTGCAGCACTTTCAAGATATTTGCAGTTAGTGGGGAAGGAGGAAGTGGAGATGTTACAAAAAGCTGCATTGAGGACACTTCAATAGGATCTTAGTGGGCATTCAGCCCATTGGGGCTGTGCTGTCTCTTTCAGACAATTCACCCCAAGATTTCCCAAACCCTGGAATTACCTTGTGTAAGTTTCTACTGAAGAACATTTTCCATAATCTCGAAGCAGGCAAGTGATTTTTAACGGAGTAGTTGGAAAATCCAGTCAATTTGGATTGAGATGGAGTTGATATGGGATGAAAATCAGCCACCACAAAGACCAGGCTTAAAACGTCAACACCCCAAAAGGGATTTGAACCTCCAATCCACTACATCAGAATCTACAGTCTAACCCATTAAGCCACAAAAACTCAGTGACAATACTCTACTGGGAATAGTTGATCTTAAACGAGTGCTACAGCCGAGCGTATTTCAAGATCTGTCACGACACACTGAGGGATACACTAAAGTTTCGGGCAGCTGCTGCCAAGGTGTAACAGGGAAACAACACAGTCTAAGGTCTTTCTGACAAATTATCACATCATCCTTTCAGTTCTCAGACCCTCTTGGTGCCTGACAATGAACAGAGATCGTTTCCTGCCCAAGTACAAAATGCCTTTTTTGTCACGACACAGAACTTTGCGAAATGTCAAAATTCCAATCGTTTGTTGGTTCTTTTCTCTCTGCATAGACTGTACACAACTGATTTAGAACCTGTGTGTGCGTTACTATTTGATCTTTTATGAATAAAGTATATTTTTTAAATAATCAAAATCTGGAGAGAGAGAAAATCTGCACGAAATTGCGAGACCCCCCTTTGTGGAAAAGAGCCAGCCCTATATCGGGACAGGAAGGAGATTCCAATGGCCCAGCATGGATTGTTCCAGTTAATACCCTCGCCTCCTTGACCACAAAGTGAAGTGGGAGATGGCACGGGGCAGGGTGACACTAGGCACACGGACACACAAGATGGCCTCTGAGCCATAAGTTGGCCACTTGGCGCACAAGATGGCCGCTGGACCACAAATGGAGAGAGACAGCAGTGCAAACATAGACACTGCCTGGGGCCACCAGAATGCCAGCACATTGCACTCACAACCGAGTTGATTAGTTTAAGGCGGATGGGAGAGACAATACACATGAATAACATACACTGCCCGCCGAAGGGTCTGGGTCAGACAACAGCTTTGATAGAAATGCTAACTGTTAGATACAGCCTAAATACAGAGTGATAATAGCCAGGGCTGCAGTAATCGTCCTTCTCAGGAAGAGCGATTAGCGCCCATTACTACAGCAACTGACTTCAGCGCAGACGCTGAAACTGACAACAACTGCACTGAAATTAACAAAGGCCACGCTGGAACTGACAATAACTGCACCGAAACGATCAAGGATTCTGCAATGTTTACAATAAACAAGCCATGTTACAGAGACAATAACCTCATCACTGACCTATTATATCACAAAATGTATAACAGTATCTTGACCATGTGCTCCGGGTTGAGAGAAGAATCACAGCTGACCACTGTGCTGTTGGTGCTGCTCTCTCCCCGGAGCTCCGGGATTTCCTTGGACAATAAACTCTGTTGGTGAACCCCGACTCTGACTCAGAGCCTAGTGATTTTCAGCAGTTGCCTTCCCACAAATGTTTGTCCAATCTGTGGATGTGGCACTCCAAGTTCTCCAACGATGGCCTAACTACCTCACATCTCCATCATAGCCTCCTTGCAATTGTATTCAATACCTTGACTAAGAAAGGTAAGGACCCAAATGCATAGCCACAGACCCATCAGTTCCAACCTTGAACACCCAGATTTCAATCATTTCCATTGACATATTGGACATCATCATAAATACCAAACATGCAGGTAATCTGTTGTTCAAGTGGTAATGTTGACAGAATATAGCTTAGTCTGATACCAACATAACCAAAACAGAAGCTGCTTTGTCCATAGATTGGTAGCTCCATCTGTTGGAGCCCCAGTGACCTCATGGGTAAGGCACTAACTTCCTAAACCAGTGATTGTGGGCTCAAGTCTAATTTGGGGTTTTGATTTTGTTGAAATCTTCACTGTGCAGCTGATCTCAATCCTGTGTGGTCAGGTGACCATGGCAACAAAATCAGGCATTCTCAATTGATCCTCATCTGGAGAAATTTGACCTGATAGAAAATTGGTCAAACTAAATTAAACAGCAGCTCTCAGCTCCAGAGAACAGTGCAACTAAAATCAAAGAACTACAATGTTTCAAGAAGAACCAGTTCCAACCAGACTGTGGGTTGAATATTGGAGAAGTGTCAGCCTGAGTCAATCCACTTTATAGCTCCTGGCATGACAACAGTGAAGGGTATTGGTGTGACCCCATTGGATGATGTGAACCCAGCTCATGACCGTATTGGCCAAAGCCTCAGAAGATTCTGGAAGATCAGGGACAGGAGAAGAGGAAAACACACCTGAATGCCAAACCTTAGCAAAGCCTTGACTGGGTCCTGCAGTGGAGCTCTGACCATCTGCTCCAAACCTGTTCATAAAAGACTTCGCGTGAGAAGGGCAGGCCATTCAGCCCATCACATCCACACTGACCCTCTGAAGAGCATCTCATCCAGGCCCAACCCCTATCCTCTCACCCTGCATTCCCCAAAGCCAATCCACCGAACCTGCACATCTTTGGACTGTGGGAGGAAACCAAAGCACCCGGAATACCCCATGGAGAGAATGTGCAAACTCGACACAAACAGACACCCAAGGGAGGAATCGAAGCCAGGTCCCTGACACTGTGAGGCAGCAGTGCTACCCACTGAACCACCATGCCATCCCCAGGAGAATCTCAGTAGGTTTTCAGCCATTGTGACTGTGCTTTCTCTTTCAAAGAATTCACCTCAATCATGCAAATCTTGTGTAAGAAATCATTGGGCACCACTTCCCATCAGACATGGAGATTTTCCCAAAGTAGACTAGCAATCAAGTTGACACAGGGCAAGTGACAGACACCCCAGATGGGACTCGAACCCACAATCCCTGGCTTAGAAGGCCAGTGCCTTATCCATTAGGCCACTGGGGCTACATGTGTGATGTTAAAATGGCAGCTTTTAAGTTTTGTTTTGTTTTGCACGAACACACTGACTGTGGCTCAGCCAGGACAGAGTCAGTGCCCTGGACTGAGGGGATTCTGAATCTCCTGGTTATATATGTTTTTCTCTTTACCCCCGCACTGCTGCCTAACTGTGGCAGTGCTTATATTTTCCCAGCACCCATGTTGTGTGTGTGCAGGTGTGAGACACAGTGAAAGACAACAGATGTACAAATCTTTATTCAATTCCCACCACCAGGAAGAAAGGAAACACCCGAGTGGCCAGTGACAAGCATCAAAGGGCAATGCTGTGTGACCAAACAGTGAGGGGGAGGGCACTCTCTGAACAGCTCAAGGATGTTGGTAGACACTGCGTGCTCCTTCTCCAGGGACACCCGGGCTCGAATGTAACCACGGAAGAGGGTCAGGCGATTGACCCGAACAACCAGTTTGGCCAGGCCCAGGAGCAGACCCACGAGGAGATCCTCTGACCAACCCTCCCCCCTCGGCACTGGGTGCCCAATGATGGGGAGTGTGGGGCTGAAGTCCAACCAGAAACGGAGGAGAAGGTTTCCCAGAAAGCTAAAAAGGGAGTGCAAGCGCCCTGTTCCATGGACTCCACAGCACCACAGAACAAGCAGTTGGGCTGGGAGTCCGTGAACCACCACAATCTGTGGACTGCCGCGTGCAATACCCTCCACCCCAGATCCCCGTGAGAAAGGGGGAGGACTCCCATGTAGAGAGCCCTTCACTGGGGATGATCCCCACCGCCCGGTGGTAAATGGGCACGCCAGGGTGTGTCCGGGAGGTGGATGAGGGTGTGCAGCAGCAGTCTGTACAGGGCCCTCTGTGATACACCCCTGAAAGGGACAAAACTAAAACTCCGGAGACAGCTCAGGTTGTGGGGCACAGGCTCCCGCAGGAAATACAGGACCCTGGGGCCAATGTGAAATTCCGTCCGGTCAGGAGTGAGTGCAGATGGGATCCCACCGCACACCTGAGCATCCTCCAACTGGGGCACTACGTGGGGTCTGAGCACCGTCGTTTTAAGGTGTCGGATGGTGGTGGCCACGTACCGGACGTCTACCGCTGCCCTGCTCGCTATATCCTGCGGCAGCGTCCAGCCCAGGCCCCCACCATCCAGCACGTCCCCGACCCTGGTCACCCTCACAGTCACGGCCCTCCCCTCCGACAGTCACTCGAACCCACGAGTACGGAGGTGCGGATTCCTGAGCAACGTCTCCCTGACGACAGTTGCTACTCCTGCCGGAGGGTAGGCGTGACGCGATTCGACCATGTTCCAGACCGTGAGCAGGTCCTGGTAAAAGACAGGCAGTGTCCTGAGAGTGACCTCCAAACCATCACGGTCCCTGAACAGGAGCTGAGTCTCGTAGTTGAGGTTACGCACCTGGTGGAAAAAATACGTCGCCAGGGCACCCCGCCGAGGGGGAGGCTCAATGTAAAGGTATCGCTGCAAGGTCTGAAGGTGGAACGTCGCTACCTGGGTGTGAACGCACACCAGCGACTGACCGCCCTCCTCAATATGGAGACTCAGGACCTGCGCAGTGACCCAGTGCATCTTTTTGTCCCAGAAGAAGTGAACCAACATTCTCTGGATGTCATCGACAAAACCAGGAGGAGGGACCAAAGTGACCAGCCGGTACCACAGCATGGCAGGCACCAGCTGGTTTATGACCAACACTCGACTCCTGTGAGACAGCACTCGGAGCAGTCCTGTCCAGGGCGGAACCTGTAACTGGAGTGGGTGTGATGGTGGGGGGAATGGGGGTGGAGTCATGAGCAGGGGTAGTGTTCCCCTCGGGGTTCTGCGGGGTTGGGGACAGTGACAGTGGGTTCTGTGGGGGGCACGTCAGCAGAATGCAGGTGAGTGGCGGAAGTGGTGGTGACCAGGGAAGTACGGGTGGCGGACGTCACTGAGCATGTGGCATCAGCGATGATGTGAAGGGCGGAAGTGATGTCACGTGTGATGCATGAGGAATTGTGAAGGTTGGAAGTGGTTGTGGGAGTGGCCATGAAGGGGTGGAAGTGACATCATCACTCAGCGTGAAAAATTCAGTCAGCATGGATTGAGATGAAGTTGACATGAAATGAAAATCAGCAACAAGGCCCAGGTTTAAAACCCAAGCACCCCAGATGGGACTTGAACCAACAATTACCAGCTGAAGGAAGCCAATGCCTTATCCATTAGGCCCCTAGCCCTTCCACCTTGGACTCCCTGTGGAAAGTGTTGACCTCAAAGTATGGAGCAGCTACTGTCAAGGTGTAACAGTTAAAGAACACTGTCTAAGGCCTCTCTGACCAGTTATGACATTGTCCCTTCATTTCTCAGACCCTCTTGGTGCCTCAGAATGAAGAGAAATCGTTTCCTGCCTCAGTAGAAAGATCTGCCCGAAATTGCGAGACCCCCCCCTTTGTGGAAGAGAACCAGCCCTATATCGGGACAGGAAGGAGATTCCAATTTCTGGATTAGTGGTGCTGGAAGAGCACAGCAGTTCAGGTTGCATCCAAGGAGCTTCGAAATCGATGTTTCGGGCAAAAGCCCTTCATCAGGAATAAAGGCAGTGAGCCTGAAGCGTGGAGTGATCAGCTAGAGGAGAGTGGGGGTGGGGAGAGAGTCGCATCGAGTACAATGGGTGAGTGGGGGAGGGGATGAAGGTGATAGGTCAGGGAGGAGAGGGTGGAGTGGATAGGTGGAAAAGGAGATAGGCAGGTAGGAAAAGTCCGGACAAGTCATGGGGACAGTGCTGAGCTGGATGTTTGGAACGAGGGTGAGGTGGGGGAAGGGGAAATGAGGAAACTGTTGAAGTCCACATTGATGCCCTGGGGTTGAAGTGTTCCAAGGCGGAAGATGAGGCGTTCTTCCTCCAGGCGTCTGGTGGTGAGGGAGCGGCAGTGAAGGAGGCCCAGGACCTCCATGTCCTCAGCAGAGTGGGAGGGGGAGTTGAAATGATTCCAATGGCCCAACATGGATTGTTCCAGTTAATATCCTTTCTCAGATGGATAGAGCTGGAGAGAGAGTAAAGATTGTGGGAATTTGGGGAATGCTGACAATCTGTTTTAATATTTTGTTAATAAAATCAAGTTGAACCGCAAACCAAATTTTGTCCCCCTTTGTCTGCATCACCAACAAGAATACTGAAGGAAAGTTGAGTTTAATTACATTGTGTTACGAATGTTCATCTGGTTGATCAGTGGAAATTAAAAGCCATGTCACACAACAGGCAGAGTCAATCTTTAGCTGAGTAGAAGTTCAGCAGAGAGAAACAGACTTACTTTGTGATATAATAGGTAATTCCTGTCCCATTGATCTATTAACTGCAGGGAACTTTCAGATACGTGGTATCTTTAGAGCAATTAAATATCCTCCCAAGATATATGCTTTCACTCTCAACTGAAGATGCGAAGAGCACTAACCAATAAATCAATGCCAAGCCAGTTGAAGTATTACACTTGGCACATCATCATCGCTGTAATTGCAGAATGCAGCATAACCTATTCCATCTTCTAACCTACTGACAGCCTACTTTTCAGAAGTCTCCTTACACGACTCTGAAAACAAATTAAAAGAAACCAATTAAACCAAATAAGCACAAATTAAAATGTCCCAGTCATTTAAAAAGGCTCTGTAACAAAAGTCAAAATCTCCCAAGAAAGCTTACACTTACAGAGTCACAGAGTTGTACAGATCCTTCGCTCCAACTCGTCCATGCCAACCAGATATCGGAAAGTTATCTAGTCCCACAAACCAGCATTTGGTCCATATCCCTCTGAAGCCTTCTTATTCATGTCTCCATCCAGCTGCCTTTTAAATGTTACAGAGTCTTAGAGTTATACAGCACAGAAACAGACCCTTTGGTCCAACTCGTCTATGCCGACCTGATATCCTGAATTAATCTAGTCCGACTTGCCAGCATTTGGCCCATATCCCTCTAAACCCACCCTGTTCATATACCCCCATCCAGATGCCTTTTAAATGTTTTGGAGGAGCCGGTGTTAGACTGGGGTGGACAAAGGTGCTACCTGAGCTGCATGTCAATATTTCCTGATTTTATTGCAGATTTCCAGCATTTGTGGGATTTATCTTTTGTATAATTTTTTTACGTAAGAATAGTGGAGACTTGAAAACATTGAATGGGACTTTTGATCATTAACCTCTTGGGAATTGTCTGCTATTGAATGATTTGATTCAGACTTTAGACAAGGTGCAATCATGACAATGTCTGTGGGATTATACTTATTATATATCAAGGAACAGCTCATCAAATAAGGCAATCCTCTGAAACATATGAATTCTCACCTCAAGTTTGGGGAGAAAGGTATAAAAGATCAGTATTAGATGGGGTGAGATCTGATCAACTTCAGAACAAGTTTGATCTTAAAACTACAATTCTACAGTGAAAGTGAAATATTGCGATATGTATGGTTAATTGTCCATGATATTTGTTCCTCCTTATTTAATTTCTTTCAGTATCTGTAGAGTAATTTATAAACATATATTTAAGAACCATTGTCATGCATTATTTTGGTAATTTTATAATTTGCCATTACTTTCTCTTCAGCTTATTCAAGGAGAGTGTTTATTACAGTGAGTGATACCACACAGTATTTCAATTGCACTGAATTGGTTTTGAAAGATAACTCAATAAATGCAGGTTGATGCTGGAGATGGTTCCTGTCGATATATTTTGTTGACCTGTTCAGACGTGTTATGATGTTAAGTCTTAGGCAGAAAGAGGGAGAAGGTATAAGTAAGGTTCAAGAAACTGAAGACAGACAGAGCCCTGGAGATAACAGGAATGAACTCAAACTCGGAAATAGAGAATTTGAAGGGACCATGCGATGTTTATGGAAAACAGGATTAAGGAACCTCCAAGGCATTTTACAGAGGGATAATAAGCAACAGGTCGCCAGGGAAAGGGTATGTCTTCTCAGAGCAAAGGAGGGAATTTACACATGGAGCCGGAGGAAGTGGGTGAGGTTCTTAATGAATAAACTGCATTGGTATTTCCAAAGGATTCTGGGTAGTCCAAGATGGAGGACGGGAAAAAGTTGTGACTGTAAGAGCTGCCCCTTTTTTGAGGCATTTTAGATGTTGGGGGTGATTTCCTCAAATTCCAGGAGCAGCAATTACTGTTTTATTCTGCAACTTTGGAGAAAAAAACCTCAAAACAACGGCACTTTTAAAAGGAAGAAAATCAGACAAAGAAAGTGAGTACATGGTCAGGAGGGCAGGAGGGAAGAAACCTACACTGCTCACTGATATGGATAGGAAGGGTCGAGAGGGATATGGGCCCAGTGTGGGCGAATGGGACGGGATTAGATTAGGATATGTGGGCGGCATGGACGGGTTGGAGCGAAGGGTCTGTTTCCATGCTGTACATCTCTATGACTCTATGACATGGTGGATGGTGAGTCTTGTATATTGATATTCTAGAGCATATCAATATTAAAAAGGAGGTGTTGGGTGTTTTGAAAAGCATTAAGGTAGACAAGTCCCCAAGACCTGATGGAATCTATCATAGAATCCTGAAAGAGGCAGGTGTGGAAATTGCTACGGATTTGTACAAAATA
Source organism: Chiloscyllium punctatum (assembly GCF_047496795.1). Classification (NCBI taxonomy): domain Eukaryota; kingdom Metazoa; phylum Chordata; class Chondrichthyes; order Orectolobiformes; family Hemiscylliidae; genus Chiloscyllium; species Chiloscyllium punctatum. The sequence continues at coordinate 75,985,303 of NC_092756.1, read as the reverse complement.
TTTGTATCCTTTATAGTCCCAGGAGAATTCCCAGAGGACTGCAGAATACCCAATGTTGTTTCGTTCTTTAAGAATGGCAACAAGAATAATTCAGGAAATTAAAGGCCAGATTGGCTTCCTGTTATTCATTGCTTGGACATCACTGTCTGTGCCTGGATGGTACCCTCTGGAAGTCACTCTGTAAAGATCTCCACCCCTCTACCTTGGGGTCTCAGGATCTCAAGGTGTTCCTCTCTTTGGCCAAGGTTTCGGTCCATGTGTAATGGTTTCCTGAATGTGGTTCCTGTGAAGTGCCTTGTGCCATGAAAAGGGATCACTACATGCAGGCTGTAGTTGGGTTGAAGTGTTATGGAGAGCAGGTAGGAAAGTGGAGTTGAGACCGAGATGAGATCAGCCATGATCGTGTGGAATGACAAAGCAGGCTCGAGGAGCTGAATTACCGAATTTTTAAGATCTTCGGAGCACAACCAAAGACAGAGCTATCAATTGCCGTGGATGTCTAACATGGTATCTCACCTCAGATGCATCATGAAGAGGGTGTCCATGTTCAAAGCCAGGGGTTGTGAGTTGATATCCCATTTGGGCTGTTATGTTTTTAAACATGAACTCTGATCAGCACCCTGTGTCTGTTTGATATCAATTCCAGTTAATAAGGGGAGATGGTGGTGCAGTGCCAGACCTGGAGTAGGAATCCAGAACACCAAGTTCATGGGGTGGGGGAGATGGACTGTAATCCCACCATACAAGGTGGTGAAATCTCAGCTCAGGAGGAGCTTTGTCTGATGATAACCATATATTGCTATTGAGGTTTGTTAGGAACCTAACTGGTTCCATATTCTCCTTTCAGGAAGAAAACCTGGTGAGACTACAGACCCACAGCAATGTGGTTGACTCACCCTCTGGGCAATAAACGCTGGCCTAGTCAGAAACATATCGCATTCCTTCCCTGTAGCTCGGTCACAATCCTGGAACACCCTCCATTGATTCATTGTAGGTTTACCTCCAACAAATGGTCAAAAATCACACCACACCAGGTTATAGTCCAACAGGTTTATTTGAAAACACGAGCTTTCGGAGCATTGCTCCTTCATCAGGTGTAATGAGAGAGGAGGCATCAGACACAGAATGTACAAGTAAAATATCAATGGGTCATACAAGTGATGTAAATGTATGGAACAAATCCAAAATGGCCGACTCCCTCCTGTTAAATCTTCAATCAGTTCGAAAGGAGATACAGGCAGCACATGGATTGCAGTGGTTCAAAAAGATAGCTCCCAATCACCTTTCAGGGGAAACGAGGGAGAGGCAATAAATGTTGATCTAGCCAGCAATGTTCACGCCCTAGAAATGAATAAAAACAATCCCACAATGGAGTAAACTGCCAGGGAAAAAGTCATAGTGTAATGACTTGAAAACATCAAGTCCCAACTTTGGATGGTGTCTATTATTATGTTTTATATGATCATCCAAAACGCACCAGTCATTGACATAAAGGTTATGATTTGGAGGAGCCGGTGTTAGACTGGGTCGGACAACGTTACAAATTAGACAGCACCAGGTTATAGTCCAACAGGTTTATTGGGAAACACTAGCCTTCGATGCACTGCTTTTTCATCATGTGGTTGTGGAGCAGGATAGTAAAACACTGAAGTTTTAGCAACAGGATTGCAGTGTCATGGCATGTAATATTAAACAAATTGAGCTGAAGTCTTTCATCTTTTAGAATGATCATGTTCGTTTCAGTTCCTTGTTATGTACATCCCAGACCTTTGTTAAAGTTACATTCTCAAGAGAGTTTTAACAATCGGTGCCATCTCAGCTCAGATAATGCATTGAAGATGTGGGATTAAAATCTGTCTGTGTCCCAATGTTCGCTCAAACTGATTCTATTTCTAAAGTGGCATTTACAGAATCTTACATGGTTTTATGCAGTTTTTGAGAAAAACTAAAGATAATTCTGAACGTACAAATTCACCCCACAAACGTATATGTGTGTGCGTGCAGGGGAGACCGAGTGAGTGTGTGCATTTGGGTGTGCGTGGGATGGGGCGATGATGTGAGTGTCTGTGAGAGTGTGTGTATGTGTATGTGTTTGAGTGTAATGGGGTATACATCTGTGAAAAGGTGTGTGTGTGGGTGTGAGTGTGGGAGTGTGTATGTGTATTGTGTGACAGGATGAGTGTGTGTGAGTGTGTGTGTGTGTGTGTGTGTGTGTGTGTGTGTGTGTATGTAGTGGGGTCAGCTGTAGTGTGACATAAACCCAAGGTCCCAGTTGAGGCCATCCCCATGGGTACCAAACATGGCTATCAGCCTCTGCTCGGCCACTTTTCGTTGTTGCCTGTCCCAAAGCCCACCTTGGAGGATGGTTACCTGAAGGATTGAGGTTGAAAGTACCTGATCGTTGAAGTGATCTCCGACTGGGAGGGAACACCTCTGTTTGGTGATTGTTACGCGGTGCCCATTCATCTGTTGCCGTAGCCTCTGCTTGGTCTCACCAATGTACCATGCATTGGGCATCCTTCCCTGCAGCGTATGAGAGAGAAAACGTTGGCCGAGTCACATGAGTACCTGCCGCGTACATGGTGGGAGATGTCCCCATGTGTAATGGCGGTATCCATGGCGACACTCTGACACGTTTTACAGTGTCTGCTGTGACAGGGTTGTTTGGTGTTGTCCTGAAGGCCGGGCAGTTTGCTGTGAACAATGGTCTGTTTAAGGTTTGGTGGATGTTTAAAGGTGAGAAGTGAAGGGATGGTGAAGGTCTTGGCGAGGTGCTCATCCTCATCGATAATGTGTTGCAGGCTGTGGAGAATGTGACATTGTTTCTCAGCTCCTGGTAAGTACTGGATAATGAAGGGGACCCTGTTGGTTGCAGCTCGTGTCTGTCTCCTGAGGAGGTCATTGCAGTTTCTCCCTGGGGCATGTCAGAACTGGCGATTGATGAGTTAAGCATCGTATCACATTCTTATCAGGGCATCCTTGTGTACTTCCAAGTGCCCCTCACATTCCCCCTCACCTGAACAGATCCTGTGTAAGTGTACGGCTTGTACAGAGGGGACGGCTGTTTTAATATGTTGAGGGTGGGTTTGTGGTTGAGTGAGGTGCTGTGGTGTCCATCCTTGATGGAGATGCATGTGTCCAAGAATGAGACAGATACTAAACAGGAGTCCATGGTGAGTTTGATGGTGGGATGAAACTCGTGAAATGTTGGTGAACATAAATGTTGGGAGAGTGCAGCATTGTTCTGACATGAACACAACCAAGGTTGAGGGGATCAATTCTCCTGACATGGCCCCAGAAGCACGTGTTGTCCCAGTGACCTAACAGCTCCATCTCTGATCTTCTAAGCTACTGCCTGTGGTTTACATCCCTTCTGGGGATACTTTCAATTTAAACATTCTCTCCAATTAAAACCCTCTCACTGCATTATCTCCATTCAAATTAAGTTAATCTCTGACCTAATGTCTTTAAAAATCTGCATGGCTGCTTTGAGATCATCGAACTGTACAAACATTGAGCTTGCTTGACCTCTATACTGTCCTGTTGGCATTTAACAGGAAAGCTGGGAATTTGTCTTGCAAACGTTTCCTCCCCTGTCTAGGTGACATCCTCAGTGCTTGGGAGCCTCCTGTGAAGCACCTCTGTGCAGTTTCCTCCGGCATTTATCGTGGCCTGTCTCTGCCGCTTCCGGTTGTCAGTTCCAGCTGTCCGCTGCAGTGGCCGGTATATTGGGTCCAGGTCGATGTGTTTGTTGATAGAGTCTGTGGATGAGTGCCATGCCTCTAGGAATTCCCTGGCTGTTCTCTGTTTGGCTTGTCCTATAATGGTAGTGTTGTCCCAGTCGAATTCATGTTGCTTGTGTTCTGCGTGTGTGGCTACTAAGGATAGCTGGTCGTGTCGTTTCGTGGCTAGTTGGTGACACCTTTGTAATAATTAAAAACACAGAAATAGAGAACACACACCAGATCATCAACGCCACACTCACAGGAATCCAATTCACTAGAGAGGAAGAAAAGGACAACCAACTCCCATTCCTAGACGTGATGGTACAGAGAACACCGAACGGTGAATTCACCACAAAGATTTACAGGAAAGACACACACACAGACCAAGTCCTAAACCATGAAAGCAATCACCCCAACACACACAAACGAAGTTGCATCAAGACACTATTCAAAAGGGCCACAATACATTGCAGCACACCAGAATTATAAAAAGAGGAAGAGGAACACCTATACAAGGTATTCGCCAAAAACGGATACCCTCGCAATTTCATCAACAGATGCCTAAGGGAGAGACAACGGAACGAGGACATGCCGCAACCCAAAGGACTAGCCTCACTACCATACATCAGGAGCATTTCTGAACTGACAGTCAGACTACTGCGACCACTAGGACTCATAACAGCACACAAACCAACAGCCACTCTCAGACAACAACTCACCAGAACAAAGGACCCGATACCCAACATGAGCAAAACCAATGTAGTGTACAAAATCCCATGCAAGGACTGCAGAAAACACTACATCGGACAAACAGGAAGACAGCTAACGATTCGTATCCATGAACACCAACTAGCCACGAAACGACACGACCAGCTATCCTTAGTAGCCACACACGCAGAAGACAAGCAACATGAATTCGACTGGGACAACACTACCATTATAGGACAAGACAAAAAGAGAACAGCCAGGGAATTCCTAGAGGCATGGCACTCATCCACAGACTCTATCAACAAACACATCGACCTGGACCCAATATACCGGCCACTGCAGCGGACAGCTGGAACTGACAACCGGAAGCGGCAGAGACAGGCCACTATAAATGCCGGAGGAAACAGCACAGAAGTGTTTCACAGGAGGCTCCCAAGCACCTGAGGATGTCACCTAGACAGGGGACGAAACGTTTGTAAGACAAATTCCCAGCTCGACGAACAGAACCACAACAACTAGCACCCGAGCTACAAATCTTCTCCCAAACTCATTTAACAGGAAAAAATGCAGGTGAAATAAAGTCATTCCACACTCAATAATTTATATTTACATACAATGAGTTGGACCAAGATAACAGTAATCCTAAAGGTGGAAGATTCATTGAAAATATTTGATTTGCAAGTAATGATAGACACAGTGAAAAGTTTTATCTTGTGAGCAATACAGGCAGCTCACAGAGTTAAGTAACATAGATAAGTAAACAATAGGGAAACAGCAGCAGGAACAACAACACAGGTACAGGCAAATATTGAGAGTCTGTGAGACCGTTCAGTATTCTAACAACAGTAGGGTAGAAACTGTTTAAAAACCGGTTGGTGCGTGTGTTCAGGCTTCTGTACCTTCTCCCCGATGGTAGAGGTTGGAGAAAAACATTGCCAGGGTGGGATGGATCTTTGAGAATGCTGGAGACCTTTCCTTGACAGTGGGCCTGGGAGATGGATTCTATAGATGGGAGGTTGACCTTTGTGATTGTCTGGGCCGAGTTCACCACTCTCTGTAACCATCTCCGATCTTGAATGGTACAGTTGCCAAACCAGGTAGTGATACATCCAGACAGAATGCTGTCGATGGTGCACCTATAAACGTTGGCAAGGGTATTCTCTGTCAGTAATATCCGATGTTCTGGAGGGATCAGTGTTGAAGGGTTGGTTTGTTGATGAGAGTGTGATGAGAGCTGGCTTCCAAAAGCAACCTCTCCAACCGCACTCTCAGGAATCTCGTCCCCATCCAGAAACAGCAGCCACTTGATGACCACCTTCAACATTCAATCCTGCAGATCCTCGAAAATCTTGTGCAAGATCATGTTGGATACCACTGACCATCAACTGAATGCAGAGATGGGGATTTTTCCAAAATAGATTAGAAATAAAGGATAAGCCACAGAGACACCCCAGATGGGACTTGAACCCACAATCTCTGGCATTGGAGGCCAGTGCCTTATCCATTAGGCCACTGGGGCCCCACATGCAGGTTGCCAATGGCAGCCTTTAAATACTGCACCCTGACCTCTCATAGTGTGTGTTTCTGAGTGTGAGATGCTTACTGATTGTTTTTTACCCCTTCCATCTCATGCTAAATTGTTGGCTGCTTGATAAATTGATCCCGCCTCCCATTTCTGCCCAAATGGACAGATGAAAAATCAACCAAACTCCAACTTTCTGGATTAGTGGTGCTGGAAGAGCACAGCAGTTCAGACAGCATCCAAGTAGCTTCGAAATCGACGTTTCGGGAAAAAGGGCTTTTGCCCAAAATGTCGATTTCGAAGCTACTTGGATGCTGCCTGAACTGCTGTGCTCTTCCAGCACCACTAATCCAGAATCTGGTTTCCAGCATCTACAGTCATTGTTTTTACCACCTTCAAACTCCAACTTTGCACATCTCAAGTCTGAGGAAAATGGAGCAGACAGGAAAATAGCCAAGGGCTCAATGTTATTTTGTGCAGCACTTTCAAGATATTTGCAGTTACTGGGGAAGGAGGAAGTGGAGATGTTGCAAAAAGCTGCATTGAGGACAAATCAACACAATCTTAGCGGGCATTCAGCCCATTGTGGCTGTGCTGTCTCTTTCAGACAATTCACCCCAAGATCTCCCAAATCTCGGAATTGCCTTGTGCAAGTTTCTATTAAACAGCATTTGCCATAATCTCAACACAGGCACAATGATTTTTAACAGAGTAGTTTAAAAATCCAGTCAATTTGGATTGAGATGAAGTTGACATGGGATGAAAATCAGCCACTGCAAAGAGCAGGCTTAAAAATGAAATCCCAGATTTCAGAGGCCAGTGCCATAGCCATTAGGCCACGAGGGCACTATATTGGCAGACTACTGAAAACAGTTGACCTCAAATGAGTGTGACAGCCAAGCACACTCCCAGATCAGTGACAACACACTGAGGGATGCACTAAAGTTTCGGGCAGCTGCTGCCAAGGTGTAACAGGGAAACAACACAGTCTCAGGTCTTTCTGACAAATGATCACATCGTCCTTTCAGTTCTCAGACCCTCTTGGTGCCTGACACTGAACAGAGATCGTTTACTGCCCAAGTACAAAATGCCTTTCTTTCCACAACGATACAGAAGGTTTGAGAAATGTCAATATTCCAATGGTTTGTTGGTTCTTTTCTCTCTGCATAGACTGTACACAATTGATTTAGAACCTTTGTATGCATTTCCAAATAATGTTACAAACTGTTTCAATACTTTGTGAACAAAATCAAGTTGAAACGCAAATCAAATTTAGTCTCCCTTTGTCCCCATCACCAACAAGAATACTTGAGTAAAGTTGTGAGGAATTCATCAGATCAATGAGACTCCAGGAATTCTTCCAAGATGTCAGCAATGATCCCAATGAGCCAACCAACGAACGGGAACAGTCATCAGAGAGATCCATCGTGGAGCGACCAAAGAAGGAGTCAATTTGTATCCCTGCGGAGGGCCGCTGTCCTGGCCTTGAGATGTATGCTCAACCGTCAGGAGATGGGTGAATGTCAGATTTAAAAATCTCACAACACCAGGTTAGAGTCGAACATGTGGAAGCTCTAGGTTTCGGAGCACTGCTTCTTCATCAGGTGGTTGTGGAGAATAAGATTGCAAAACGCAGAATTTATAGCAAATGTTTACAGTGTGATGCAACTGAAATTGTATCTTGAGAAATTGTATCTGGATTGTTTGTGAAGTCTCTCATCTTTTAGAATGGCCAGGTTGGTTTTCGTTCTTTCATATGTAAATTGCAAATCTTTTATTAAAAGTTACATTCTCAAGTGAACTTTAACAATTGGTGTCGTGTCGGCCCAGATGATGCATTGAAGGTGTGAGCTCCCCTGTGTGAGGCTGTCTGTGCCACAATGGTCAGACTGATTCTAATCTAAAAAACAGATTTACAGCATCTCACATGATTCATACAGTTTTTGAGCAAAGTAAAATATAATTCTGTAAGTACAAGTTAATCACACAAACTTATATGTGTGTGTGTGTGTATATGTGTGTGAGTATATTTATGTGTGTATGTGTGTGTGTGTATATGTGTGTGTGTGTGTGTGTATATGTGTGTGTGTATGTGTGTGTGTATGTGTGTGTGGGTGTGTATATGTGTGTGTATGTGTGTGTATATGTGTGTGTGTATGTGTGTGTGTATGTGTTTGCGCATATGTGTGTATATGTGTGTGTGTATATATTTTTGTGTGTGTGTGGGTGTGTGGGTGTGGGTGTGTATGTGTTTGTGTGTATATGTGTGTATATATGTGCGTGTGTATGTGTATGTATGTGTGTGTGCATATGTATGTGTGTGTATGTGCGTGTGTGTGTATGTGTGTGTATATGTGTGTGCATGTATGCATGTGTTTGTGTGTATGTGTGTATTGTGTGTGTATATGTGTGTGTTTGGGTGTGTGTGTGTGGGAGTGTATGTGTGTGTGTATGTGTATGTGTGGTGTATGTGTATGTGTGTATGTATGTGTGTATGTGTGTGCATATGTGTGTGTGTACATGTGTGTATTGGTGTGTGTATGTGTGTGTGCATGTGTGTGTATGTGTGTGTGCATATGTATATGTCTGTGTGTATATATGTGTGCGTGTGTGCGTATGTTTGTGTGTCTTTATGTGCATGTGTATGTGCATAGGACATAGAACATAGAACATAGAACATAGAACATAGAACAATACAGCACAGAACAGGCCCTTCGGCCCACGATGTTGTGCCGAACATTTGTCCTAGCTTAAACACCAATCCATGTACCTATCCAATCGCTGCTTAAAGGTCACCAATGATTCTGACTCTGCCACTCCCACAGGCAGCGCATTCCATGCCCCCACCACTCTCTGTGTAAAGAACCTACCCCTGACATTCCCCCCTATACCTTCCACCCTTCACCTTAAATTTATGTCCCCTTGTGCGTGTGTGTGTATGTGTATGTGTGTGTGTGTGTGTATGTATGTGTTTGCGTGTGTGTGTATGTGGGTGTGCATGTGTGTGTGTGTATGTGGGTGTGTAGTTGAATGGGGTCACCTGTAATGTCCCAGTTGAGGCCATCTCCATTGTTCCCAAACTTGGTGATCAGCCTCTGCTCGGCCACTTTTCATTGTTGCCTGCCCCGAAGTCCCCCTTGGAGGAAGGGCCGAGGTCGAATGTCCCGAATTGCTGAAGTGTTCTCTGACTGGGAGGGAACACTCCTGTCTGTTGGCACTCAGAACAGCCCCACCCCCCCACCCCATACACGCACGCGCACACACACGCACACAAACACGCGCGCACACATGCACACACACACGTGTACACGCACACACACACACATACAGACACACACGCGCACACACATGTACACACACGTATACACACATACACACACACGCACACACACACACACGTATACACACATACACACACGCGCGCACACACACACACACATACACGCACACACACACACACTCACATGAGCGCACACACACGCGCACAGACACACAAGCACATATAAGTTTGTGGGGTGAATTTGTATTTGCAGAACTACATTTTCCTTTGCTCAAAAACTGCATGAACTACAGAGCTAAGGAGAGAATTGTGGCAGTTCCCAGAATCAGGTGACTCAGTGGTTATCCCTACTGCCTCACAATACCAGAGTCCCAGGTTCAATTCCAGCCTGAGATAACTGCTTGTGTGGAGTTTGCACATTGCTCTGGTTTCCTCCCACAGTACAAAGGTGAATTGGCCATGTTAAATTGCCCATAGTGTTACCTGTTTCCACACTGTCGGTAGTCTAATCCAGGGGAAGGATCTGAAGGCCCGAATTTACGAGAGCTCTAAGCTCATGCCTTTCCAGGACTTCTCAGCGGTGGGAAACCAGAAAAGAAAACCTTACGATGATGAGCCTAAGACATAGGAATGGAAGTAAGGCCATTCAGCCCATCGGGTCCACCCCGCCATTCAATGGTGAATGATGGGCATTTCAACGCCACTTGGTGGCACTCTCATCGTCACCCTTAATTCCTTGCGTGATCCAGAATTTATCAATCTCTGCCCTGAAGACAATTAACATCCTGGCCTCTGCTGTGCTCCACGGCAATGAATTCCACAGGCCCACCACTGTCTGCCTGAAGAAATGTCTCCTCATTTCCGTTCTAAATTGACCCCCCTCTAATTCTCAGGCTGTGCCCATGGGTCCTGATGGAAACACATTCCCAGCATCCACCCTTTCTAAGCCATGCATTATCTAGTAAATTTGTATTCGATCTCCCCTCAACCTTCTAAACTCTAATCAATACAATCCCAGGATCCTCAGCTGTTCATTGTATGTTAAGCCTCCAATTCCAGGGACCATCTGTGTGAATCTCCGCTGGACATGCTCCAGTGCCAGTATGTCCTTCCTGAGGTGTGGAGCCCAAAATTGGATACAGTATTTCAAATGGGGCCTAACCAGAGCTTTATAAAGTCTCAGAAGGACATCGCTGCTTTTACATTCCAACCCTCTTGAGATAAATGGCAACATTACATTTGTTTTCTTAACCACAGACTCAACCTGCAAGTCAACCTTTAGAGATTCCTGGACTATCATTCCCAGATTCCTTTGTACTTTGGCTTTATGAATTTTCTCACTGTTTAAAAAATAGTCCATGCCTGTATTCCTTTTTCCAAAGTGCAAGTCCGAGCATTTGCTCAGGTTGAATTTCATAAGCCATTTCCTGGACCAGTCTCCTAAACTGTCTAAATCTTTCTGCAGCCTCCCCACCTCCTCAGAACAACCTGCTTGTCTGCCTAACTTTGCATCATCGGTGAACTTCGCCAGAATGTCCCCCAGTCCCTTCATCCAGATCATTAATATATAAAGTGAACAGCTGCGGCCCCAACACTGAACCCTATGGGACACCACTTGTCACCAGCTACCATTCCAAGAAAGAACCTTTTATCCCAACTCTCTGCCTTCTGTCAGACAGCCAATTCCCAATCCATGCCAATAGCTCACCTCGAACACCATGGACGCTCACCTTACTCAGCAGTCTCCCGTGAGGCACCTTATCAAAGGCCTTTTGGAAATCTAGGTAGATAACATCCACTGGGTTTCCCTGGTCTAACCTACTTGTTACCTCTTCAAAGAATTCTAACAGGTTTGTCAGGCATGACCTTCTCTTACTAAATCCATGCTGACTTGTTCTAATCCAACCCTGCACTTCCAAGAATTTAGAAATCTCATCCTTAATGATGGATCCTAGAATTTAACCTATAACCGAGGTTAGGCTAACCGGCCTATAATTTTCCATCTTTTATCTTGATCTTTTCTTGAACAAGGGGTTTACAACAGTGATTTTCCAATCATCTGGGAATTTCCCTGACTCCAGTGATTTTTGAAAGATTGAAAATAGCCTCGACTATTTCTTCAGCCACCTCCCTCAGAACTCTCGGATGTAGACCATCGAGGCCGGGAGATTTATCAATTTTTAGACCTTTTAGCTTTTCGAGCACTTCCTCTTTTGTAATGGCTACCATATTCAAATCTGCCCCCTGACTCCCCTTAATTGTTAGGATAATGCTCATGTCTTCCACTGTGAAGATTGACACAAAGTATTTACCAAGTTCTTCAGCCATTTCCTTATCTCCCTTCACGAACCGTCCTGCATCAATTTGGAATGGCCCAATTCCTCCTTTTGCCTCCCGTTTGTTTCTTATTTATTGAAAGAAACTTTAACAATCATTTCTAATATTACTGGCTAGCTTCCCTTCATATTTGATCCTCTCCTTCCTATTTCTATGTCTTTGTTATCCTCTGTTTGTTTTTGTCGTCTCCCCAATCTTCTGATTTCCCAGTGCTCTTGGCCACTTTGTAGGCTCTCTCTTTCCCTATGATACATTTCCTGACTTCCTTTGTCAGCCCTGGCTGTTTAATTCCCACCCCCTGACGGATAATGTTTCTGCCAAGACAAGACTGAGGGAGTTTGGGATCCAGTACTCTCTGAGGTATCCGGCGCTGCTCCGATAACCTTACATGGATCCGTACATCTCTTTGATACATCGGAGAAGGCAAGAGACTTTGTGGACAAATTAACCGAATCTGAACAATTTAGTATCTACAAATAGTGTTGTTTGGTTATGTCTTTGTTGTTTTTTAAAAAAACCGAGGAAGTCAAGTTGGAGCGTTCTTTTCCTTGTTTTCCCTATTGGTAATAATCCGGTTTAAACTGTGTTTGGTGGCGGTTGAGATGTGTACTTTCAATTTCTAAGTGTAGTTATACCAGAGGATGGGTGGGGTATTTACCCCAACGATCTTAAATGTTTTTTCTCTTTGTTGTGGTTCTGTTCGCCGAGCTGGGAATTTGTCTTGCAAACGTTTCGTCCCCTGTCTAGGTGACATCCTCAGTGCTTGGGAGCCTCCCGTGAAGCGCTTCTGTGCTGTTTTCTCTGATATTTATAGTGGCCTGTCTCTGCCACTTCCGGTTGTCAGTTCGAGCTGTCCACTGTAGTGGCCGGTATATTGGGTCTGGTCGATGTGTTTGTTGATAGAGTCTGTGGATGAGTGCCATGCCTCTCAGAATTCCCTGGCTCTTCTCTGTTTGGCTTGCCCTATAATGGTAGTGTTGTCCCATTCGAATTCATGTTGCTTGTCATCTGTGTGTGTGGCTAGTAAGGATAGCTGGTCGTGTTGTTTCGTGGCTTTCTGTGTGTGTGGCTTTCCTGTAAACCTTTGTGGTGAATTCTCCGCTCGGTGTTCTCTGTACCATCAAGTCTAGGAATGGGAGTTGGTTATCCTTTTCTTCCTCTCGAGTGAATCGGATTCCTGTGAGTGTGGCGTTGATGATCTGGTGTGTGTTCTCTATTTCTGTGTTTTTAATTATTATGAAGGTGTCATCCATGTATCTGACCCAGAGTTTGGGTTGAAGTTGTGGTAAGACTGTTTGTTCTAACCTTTGCATTACTGCTTCTGTTATGAGCCCAGAGATCGGGGACCCCATGGCTGTTCCGTTAATTTGTTTGTATATTTGGTTTTTGAATGTGAAGTGTGTTGTGAATTCACCACAAAGGTTTACAGGAAAGCCACACACACAGACCAAGTCCTAAACTATGAAAGCAACCACCCCAACACACACAAACGAAGTTGCATCAAGACACTATACAAAAGGGCCACAACACACTGCAGCACTCCAGAACTGCAAAAAGAGGAAGAGGAACACCGAGACAAAGTATTCGCCAAAAATGGATACCCTCGCAATTTCATCAACAGATGCCTAAGGGAGAGACAACGGAACGAGGACATGCCGCAACCCAAAGGACTAGCCTCACTACCATACATCAGGAGCATTTCCGAACTGACAGCCAGACTACTGCGACCACTAGGACTCATAACAGCACACAAACCAACAGCCACTCTCAGACAACAACTCACCAGAACAAAGGACCCAATACCCAACATGAGCAAAACCAATGTAGTGTATAAAATCCCATGCAAGGACTGCAGAAAACACTACATCGGACAAACAGGAAGACAGCTAACGATCCGTATCCACAAACACCAACGAGCCACGAAACGACACGACCAGCTATCCTTAGTAGCCACACACGCAGAAGACAAGCAACATGAATTCGACTAGGACAACACTACCATTATAGGACAAGACAAAAAGAGAACAGCCAGGGAATTCCTAGAGGCATGGCACTCATCCACAGACTCTATCAACAAACACATCGACCTGGACCCAATATACCGGCCACTGCAGCGGACAGCTGGAACTGACAACCGGAAGCGGCAGAGACAGGCCACTATAAATGCCGGAGGAAACATCACAGAAGTGTTTCACAGGAGGCTCCCAAGCACCTGAGGATGTCACCTAGACAGGGGACGAAACGTTTGTAAGACAAATTCCCAGCTCGACGAACAGAACCACAACAACGAGCACCCGAGCTACAAATCTTCTACCAAACTTTGAGTTTTTTCTCTGTATTCATATTGCTATTCTATGGTATATTTACTTTCTATTCTGCTTATGTTTGTGGTACGGCTCTAGCTAGAAGGAGGGAAACTGTTTGGGATGGCTAGATGCCCACTTATGGGCAGTTTAGGATGGGTAGTTGCCCACTTTGGGCAGGAGGTGAGTTCCCCTATTCAGCGCCATTGGCACTTTATATGGTGGTTTGTATTGCTTTTAATCTTTGATAGTTTTGTAGGTTTGTAAAATGTAGTGGTTTCAGTTTATGTAGTTTTTATATTTGATGGATCATATGACACTAAGGCTCAGTGATTTGTGGTTCGAGTTCCTCCTCTCTGGAATTTAAATGTTCCTGCAGAAGGTTATGGCTAATGACTTGATTAAATGGTGAACCTGGAATATCAAGGGAATTCGAGGAGAAAGTGAGGACTGCAGATGCTGGTGATCAGAGCTGAAAATATGTTGCTGGAAAAGCACAGCAAGTCAGGCAGCATCCAAGGAACAGGAGAATCGACGTTTCGGGCATCAGCCCTTCTTCAGGAATCAAGGGAAGTCTCTCACCAATTAAGAGGAAGAAGGTACTTTTGAGTCTTAGAAAGGAGAAAGTGGATATTCCTTTGTTTCAGGAGACGCACTTGGATGACAGGGAGCATTTGAAACTACAGCAGAATGGCCTTGATTGGGTTTACTTCACATCATTTAATACCAGAAGTAGGGGAGTGGCTGTATTGGTGAGGAGGAATCTCCAGGTTAAGTTACGAGAGTGCGTTAAAGACACACACACAGGAGGTTTGTAATTCTTATAGCCTTGATAGATGGGAAAAATATGGTGTTTAAATGTTTATTGCCCTCCAGTGCATCCCCTCAAGTTTTTGTTTTCTAAATTGATCAGTCTTGTGTCCTGGCATATCATTATAGGGGGAGATTTTAACTGTCTCATGGATCCCACAGTACAGAGGTTGCCCAAAGGCCCCCCCCCACACCCGATCCCCTCTGTATAAACTAAACAATTAGTGGATCTGTGTGTGGAGTGAGGGTTGGTGGACATCTGGAGGTGTCTCCACCCTACAGGCAGGGATTTTACGGTTTTCTTTCCCAATCCACACAGATGTCACACCAGGATTGATTTTTTTCCAATCCCCGTGACAACCCTGGACTTGGTGGCACCTTGTACGATCGGTAATATTACCATCTCTGATCACACTCCAGTGTACCTGTTGGTTAAGATTAAGGACGTTACAGTGGGTCCAAGGCACTGGCAAATAGATCCCTTTATCCTCAAGGATAATACGTTTGTGGAGCATTTCTCTTGGGAATTTTGGGCGTTCCTAGACACTAACTCACGCTTGGTTAGTAGCCAATCCTTCCTTTCGGAAATTGCCAAAGCCTATGCCAGTGGGTCAGTTATTTCCTACTCTGCCAGTAGGAGGCGGAAGAAGGGTGAGCAGCAACGTCTCCTCGAAGCATAGTTGAAGGCAGCTGAGAAGGCCTACTTTGACAGGCCCTTGTTGGTCAAGTTACAGAGGATTACGGCGCTGCGGTCTGTATTGAATTCCGTGCTCATGCAGACAGCAAAGAATGAGCTTATTTTTGCAAAGCAAAGGTTATATGATCATGGTGACAGGTCTGGTAAATACTGAGCATATCTCACTAGGAAAAGGAGAGCCCCTCAAGCCATTACGGTGATTAGGGAAGGGTCTGGGAACCGAACGTGTGACTCCAAAAAGATTAATGTGTCATTCCAGAGATTTTACTCTAAGTTATATCAATCTAAGGTTTGTGAGGAGGGACGGGCCAAAATGGAGGCTTTATTCAAGGATCTGGAGCTCCCGGGTGTGACCCCTGAACAAGGGTCTTTTCTCAATGTCCCCTTATCAGAGCAAGAGGTGCAGGAGTCTGTGAAGCAGCTTCAGAGTGGAAAGGCACCCGGTCCTGATGGACTTCCCAGCGAATTCTAGAAGGAATTTATAAACATATTGTCAGGCCCGATGTTCAACATGTTTAATGACCCATACAGCCATGATTGTCTCCCGCCATCACTGACAGTGGCCAATATTTTGCTTGTTCTTAAAAAAAGGAAGGTCCCGGGGGACTGTGCTTTGTACAGGCCAATTTCACTCTTAAATGTGGACTTTAAAATCCTCTCTAATACTCTTGTGTTAAGGCTGGAGACTGTGTTACCTTCTATTGTTAAAGAGGACCAGACGGGCTTCATAAAGGGCCGCAGATCCTCCAATAATGTTAGGAGGCTGCTTAATGTAATTCAAGTGTGTCAACAACAGTCAATATAGGGATTGGTGATTTCTCTAGATACAGAGAAGGCGCTTAACCGAGTTGAGAGGCCGTACCTTTTCTATACTCTGGAGCGGTTTGTTTTGGGCGAAGTTTTTATAAGATGGGTAAAGGTTCTCCACAATGACCCTCTTACTACAATCATCACCGACAGGGTGTGATCAAGCAATTTTCACATTTTTGGGGTCAGCCGACAGGTCTGTTCCCTTTCCCCACTGCTTTTTACAGTGGGGATTGAATCATTGGTGGAGGGCATTCATAGGGATCCCAATATATCAGCTCCAGACGTGGGGTCAAATTTACATCAGAGTTTATTGTATGTGGACGATGTCCTAATTCTTTCATCAAATCCAGCAGTTTCAGTCCCTCGCCTGTTAGCATTCATCTGTGTGTTTGTCACCTTTTTGGGGGACAAGATTAATCTTGCAAAATCAGAGGCTGTGCCTATGGTTGGTCTTATGAAAGTGTTAAATCTTGAGGGTGAATATCGATTCCCATTTAAATGGTCACAGGGGGGTTTTGTGTATTTGAGCATGTTCATTACTCCAGTTCTGAATCGGCTGTTCAAAGCCAATTTTGTTCAATTATTTGACAAAATCAAACAAACCTTCAAAGATGGAGGCGCTTCTGGTCTCGTGGTTGGGTCGGATAGCGCTTATTAAGATGAATATTCTCCCTCGTTTACTATCCCCTATATGGATGCTCCCCCTGATTTTGGATAAGCAAACATTCAGGAGACTGAACGGCTGGTTCAGCCCCTTTATTTGACATCGTCAGTGGCCCCTCATTAAATGAGCTAAACTGCGATTTTCTCACAGACTGGGGGGAGTGGATCTCCCAGACATTAAAAGCTACCAACGAAGCTCACTTTTATCCTACATGAGTGATTGGGCTTGTGGGGACCCTCTTTCAATATGGTTCGATATTGAAACCTCCCAGACTAAGGTGACCCCTTACTCACTTGCTGTGTTTGGACAAAATGAGGACAGTTAGGGAATATTTCCATAACCCAATAGTTATCGATACTGTTAAAGCATGGAGGGCAATTCGGCAGAGGGAAGGCAATCTTGGCAAGACATCTTCTCTTACACCGGGTATGCCGGGTTTTCAACCGGGGATGATAGATTCAGGATCCAAACATTGGACATCTCGGGGTGTGTCTTGCGTGGGCGTTTTGTTTGAGGGAGACACAATGATGTCCTTCGAACAGTTAGCATGGAAACACGAGCTACCGAACAGGGACCTCTTTCGTTTTTCTCAAGTTAGGGATCTTATTAAAAAAAAGACAACACATTTGACTGATCCCGACACCTCCGACATAGAGAGGAGGGTGCTCATTGCTAAGAGTACACTTTCTGTCAGCACTTTATGTCATCAATTGGAGGGGGGGTACCCCCTCAGATGAATTCGATCGACTCTGTTGGGTTTGGGAGAGAGAGCTAGGTGTTGAAGTCTCCTCAGAGGCAAGGTATCAGTATGCAATTGGACCCATGCTTTACAGTTGAAGATTCTCCACAGGTCCCACTTGGCCCCAGACTGTTTGTCAAAATTTAAACCACTGGTATCTTCAACATGTTTCAAGTGCAAGGTCGGTACAGGCACTCTTCCCCATTGTCTCTGGTCCTGTGGGAAGCTTCAAACATACTGGAGAGCTGTGGTGGGTGCAATGGAGCGGATTTTGGGTGTAAGGGTGGAGAAGGACCCGATCTCTCTTCTTCTGGGCCTGCCCAGTGTGCTCCCTGCAGATGAGCAAACGAAAAACATCTCAATATCCTCATATTTTGTGCAAGAAAGAATATCTTGTTAGGTTGGTTATATGAAAACCCCCCTGGGCCTGTTGTGTTGGTGGAAGATTGTTATGGAGCACATCCCCTTGGATTTTCTCACCAGTATGGTACACAACAAAACTGAGGCGGGTTGGAATTTTTTTTACATTTTTCTTGTGTTTTTTTGAATTGTTTTGATTTGTATTGTTTTGTATTTGTTGTAATATTAAAAGATACATTTTTTCAATAAAAATATATTTTAAAAATTGTGATAGTCATTTAAAAAGGCTCTGTAACACGATTGAAAATCTTCAAGAAAGCTTACACTTACAGAGTCATAGACTTGTCCAGACCCTTCAGTCCAACTCGACCATGCCAACCAGATCGCCTCAATTAATCTAGTCCCAGAAGGCAGCATTTGGCCCATATCCCTCATTTTTTCTTGTCGTTCTGGGACCATTCCTTCAATGATGGCTGTGCAAACATTGAGCTTGCTAGACTTCCATACTGTCCTGTTGGCATTGAACAGAAAAAAGTGCAGGTGAAATAAATTCATTCCACACTCAATAATTTATATTTTAAATTGTATGAGTCGGACCAAGGTAATAGTGACCCTAAAGGTGGAAGATGCATGAAAATATTTGCTTTGCAAGTAATGATGAAGCAGTTATGAAGGGGCTCTGACATCACCACGGTCTGCAAATCATAATCGGCTTAACCAGACTCAAGAACTAAAGAGAAACCAAGAACATCTCACCAATATTACCATGAAGTTTGGTCACAGTGAAGGATCAATAGCGAGACCGCAAAATCACATTTCATATCTCTCTGTGCTGTAATTTTCTGCTGTCTTTCTCCATTGAAATAATATCCAGCTGCTTTATTCTTCCTGCCAAAGTGTATAACCTCACATATTCCCACATTGTCTTTAATTTGCTTAATTTTTGCTCCTCCCTTAACCCACCCATCTCCCTCTGTAAACTCTGTGAGTCAGCCTCAGCAGTTGCCTTCCCACAAATGTTTGTCCAATCTGTGGATGTGGCACTCCAAGTTCTCCAACGATGGCCTAACTACCTCACATCTCCATTGTAGCCTACTTGCAATTGTATTCAATACCTTGACTAAGAAAGGTAAGGACCCAAATGAATAGCCACAGCCCCATCAGTTCCAACCTTGAACACCCAGATTTCAATTATTTCCATTGACATATTGGACCTTATCATAAATACCAAACATGCAGGTAATCTGGGGTTCAGCTGGTAATGTTGACAGAATATCGCTTAGACTGACACCAACACAACCAAATCAGAAGCTGCTTTGTCCAGAAATTGGCAGCTCTATCTGTTGGAGCCCCAGTGATCTCATGGATAAGGCACTAACTTCCTAATCCAGAGATTGTGGGCTCAAATCTTATTTGGGATATGATTTTGTTGAAACCTTCACTGTGCAGCTGATCTCAATCCTGTGTGGTCACGTGTCCATGGCAACAAAATTAGGCATTCTCAATTGATCCTCAGCTGGAGAAATTTGACCTGATAGAAAATTGGCCAAACTAAATTAAACAGCAGCTATCGGCTCCAGAGAACAGTGCAACTAAGATCAAAGAGTTACAAAGATTCAAGAAGAACCAGTTCCAACCAGACTGAGTGTTGTATATTGGAGAAGTGTCAGCCTGAGACAATCCACTTGAGAGCTCCTGGCATGACAACAGTGAAGGGTATTGATGTGACCCCATTGGATGATGTGAACCCAGCTCATGACCGTATTGGCCAAAGCCACAGAAGATTCTGGAAGATCAGGGACAGGAGAGGGGGAAAACACACCTGAACGCCAAACCCTAAGCAAAGCCTTGACTGGGTCCTGCAGTGGAGCTCTGACCATCTGCTCCAAACCTGTTCATAAAAGTCCTCGCGTGAGTCGTGCAGGCCATTCAGCCCATCACATCCACACTGACCCTCTGAAGAGCATCCCATTCAGGCCCAACCCCTATCCTCTCACCCTGCATTCCCCAAAGCCAATTCACTGAACCTGCACATCTTTGGACTGTGGGAGGAAACCAAAGCACCCGGAGTCCCCCATGGAGAGAATGTGCAAACTCTACACAAACAGACACCCAAGGGAGGAATCAAAGCCAGGCCCCTGACACTGTGAGGCAGCAGTGCTACCCACTGAGCCACCATGCCATCCCCAGGAGAATCTCAGCAGGTTTTCAGCCATTGTGACTGTGTTTTCTCTTTCATATAATTCACCTCAATCCTGCAAATCTTGTGCAAGAAGATGTTGGGCACCACTTCTCATCAACTGAATGCAGATTTTCCCAAAGTAGATTAAAAATCAAGTTGACGAAGGGCAAGCGACTGACACCCCAGATGGGACTCGAACCCACAATCCCTGGCTTAGAAGGCCAGTGCCATATCCATTAGGCCACTGGGGTCACACAGAAGGCAGAATATCACAACCTTTATGTACTGCACCCGACCTCTCATACTGTGTGTTTCTGAGTGTTATACTCTCACTGATTGTTTTTGACCCCTACCATCTCATGCTGAATTGTTGGCTGCTTGATTAATCAATCTCACTTCCCATTTGTCCCCAAACCGTCAGATGAGAAATTAACCAAACTCCAATGTTGCAAAACTCAAGTCTGTGGAATATGGAGCAGACAAGAAAACAGCAAAGGGCTCAATGTTATTTTGTGCAGCACCTTGAAGATATTTGCAGTTAGTGGGGAAGATGTAAGTGGAGATGTTGCAAACAGCTGCATTGAGGACAAATCAACAGAATCATAGCAGGAATTCAGCCCATTGTGGCTGTGCTGTCTCTTTCAGACAATTCACCCCAAGATCTCCCAATTCCTAGAATTATCTTGTGTAAGTTTCGAATAATCATCGTTAAAAATCAGACAACACCAGGTTGTAGTCCAACAGGTTTATCTCAAAGTACTCGCTTTCGGAGCGCTGCTGCTTCGTCAGGTGGTTGTGGAGTATAAGATTGTAAGACACAGAATTTATGGCAAAAGTTTACAGTGTGATGTCACTGAAATTATATATTGAAAAAAATCTGGATTGTGTGTGAAGTCTCTCATCTTTTCGAATGACCAGGTTGGTTTCAGTTCTTTCATGTGTAAATCACAAAACGTTTTTCATTGCCAAGTGAAATGGCAAGCTGTCCAATAAAAGTTAAATGCTGTGAATGCTGGAAATCTGAAACAGAGAAAATGCTGGAGAAATCATGACTCAAAAACATGATTGAATTTTCTGAAAAAGTCACAAAGAGGATTGATGAGGGCAGAGAGGTGGATGTGATCTTTATGGACTTCAGTAAGGTGTTCGACAAGGTTCCCCATGGGAGACTGATCAGCAAGGTTAGATCTCATGGAATACAGGGAGAACTAGCTATTTGGATACAGAACTGGCTCAAAGGTAGGAGACAGAGGATGGTGGTGGAGGGTTGTTTTTCAGACTGGAGCCCTGTGACCAATGGAGTGCCACAAGAATCAGTGCTGGGTCCACTACTTTCCATCATTTATATATATGTTAGTATCATTATGAGGTATCATTAGTAAGTTTGCAGATGACACCAAAATTGGAGGTGTAGTGGACAGCAAAGAAGGTTACCTCAGATTACAACGGGATCTTGATTAGAAGGGCCGATGAGCTGAGGAGTGATGGGTGGAGTTTAATTTAGATCAATGTGAGGGGCTGCATTTTGGGAAAGCAAATCTTAGCTGGGCTTATAGACTTAATGGTAATGTCCCAGGGAGTGTTGGTGAACAAAGAGACCTTAGAGTGTAGGTTCATAGCTCCTTGAAAGTAGAGTCGAAGATCGATAGGATAGTGAAGAAGGCGTTTGGTATGCTTTCCTCTATTCTAAATCAGTTGTGTACAGTCTATGCAGAGAGATAAGAACCAACAAAACATTGGAATGTTGACATTTCTCAAAGCTTGTGTATCGTTGTGAACAAAAAGGCATTTTGTACTTGGGCAGGAACTGATCACTGTTCATTGTCAGGCACCAAGAGGGTTTGAGAATTGAAAGAATGATGTGATAATTTGTCAGAAAGACCTGAGACTGCGTTGTTTCCCTGTTACACCTTGGCAGCAGCTGACCGAAACTTTAGTGTATCCCTCAACATGTCATCTGAGATGTTGGTACATGCTGGGCTGTAACGCTCGCTTGATGCCAAGACTTTACACTTGCAAATGGCTATGTGTGACCTTGTAGCATATTGGTTAAACCACTGTCCTCCAAAGTGTGGGATTGTGGGTTTAATTTCCCTCTGGGCTGCTTACGTTTTAAGCTTGGTCTTTGTAGCTGACTTTTGTCCCATGATTCCTGAAGAAGGGCTGATGCCTGAAACGTCGATTCTCCTGTTCCTTGGATGCTGCCTGACCTGCTGCGCTTTTCCAGCAACACATTTTCAGCTCTGATCTCCAGCATCTGGAGTCCTCACTTTCTCCTCGACTTTTGTCCCATGCCAACTTTATCACGATCCAAATTGACTGCATTTTTCAACTACTCTGTTCAAAATCACTGTGCCTGTGTTGAGATTATAGCGAATGCTGTGTAATAGAAACATGCACAAGGCAATTCCAGGATTTGGGAGATCTTGGGGAGAATTGTCTGACAGAGACAGCGCAGCCACAATGGGCTGAATGCCCGCTAAGATTCTGTTGCTTTAGAACATATGACATTGATCAAAGAACAGTACAGCACCAAACAGGCCCTTCAGCCCACGATGTTGTGCCGACCATTGATCCTCATGTATGCACCCGCAAATGTCTGTGACCATATGCATGTCCAGCAGTTTCTTAAATGTCCCCAATGACCTTGCTTCCACAACTGCTGCTGGCAACGCATTCCATGCTCTCAAAACTTTCTGTGTAAAGAACCCGGCTCTGACATCCCCTCTATACTTTCCTCCAACCAGCTTAAAATTATGACCCCTGGTGTTAGCCATTTCTGCCCTGGGAAATAGTCTCTGGCTATCGACTCTATCCATGCCTCTCATATCTTGTATACCTCAATTAGGTCCCCTCTCCTCCTCCTTTTCTCCAATGAGAAATGTCCGAGCTCAGTCAACCTCTCTTCATAAGATAAGCCCTCCAGTCCAGGCAGCATCCTGGTAAACCCCCTCTGAACCCTCTCCAAATCATCCACATCTTTCCTATAATAGGGCAACCAGAACTGGACGCAGTATTCCCAGTGTGGTCTAACCAAAGAAAGCATTTGTTCTCAATGCAACATTTTGCAACATCTCCACCTACTTCCTCCCCACTAACTGTAAATATCTTGAAAGCGTTGCACAAAATAACATTGAACCCTTTGCTATTTTCCTGTCTGCTCCATTTTCCTCAGACTTGAGTTGTGCAATGTTGGAGTTTGGTTGGTTTCTTGTGTGTCCGTTTGGGGACAAATGGGAAGCGAGATTGATTTATCAAGCAGCCAATATTTTAGCATGAGATGGAAGTTGCAAAAAACAATTAGTGAGAGTATAAAACTGAGAAAAACACAATATGAGCCATCAGGGTGCAGTATTTAAAGGCTGCCAGTTTGACAGTAGTCATGTAGCCCCAGTAGCCTCATGGATAAGATATTGGGCTCCTCAGCCAGAGATTGTAGGTTCAAATCCTATCCTGAGTGCCTAACTTTCATAGGTTGTCCTCTTTGAACTTTACTTCTAATCGACATTATAAACATCCCCATGTCTGCATTCAGTTAATGGGAAGTGCTGTCCAACATGAACTTGCACAAAGTTGTCGGGGATCTGCAGGATTGGGTCGAAATTGCCTGAAAGAGACAGCAGAGCCACAATGGGGAAAGAACTGCTGAGATTCTCCTGGGGCTGGCATGGTGACTCACAGTGTCAGGGATCTGGCTTTGATTCCTCCCTTGGGTGTCTGTTTGTGTCGAGTTTGCACATTCTCTCCATGGGGTACTCGGAGTGCATTGTGTTCCTCCCACAGCCCAAAGATGTGCAGGTTCGGTGGATTGGTTTTGGGGAATGCAGGGTGAGAGGATAGGGGTTGGGCCTGGATGGGATGCTGTTCAGAGGCTGAGTGTGGACTTGATGGGCTGAATGGCTTGTCCCCCTCACTCTAGGGCTTTTATGAACAAGTTTGGAGCAGATGGTCAGAGCTCTGCTGCAGATCCCAGTCAAGGCTTTGCTCAGGGATTAGCATCCAGGTGTGTGTTCATATCCTTCTTTTCCCTGATCTTCCAGAATGTTCTGTAGCTTTGGCCAAAGGGGTCATGAGCTGGGTTCACATCATCCAATGGGGTTACATTGCCAGGAGCTAGACAATGGATTTACTCAGACTGACACTTCCAGTCATCGAGTCATAGAGATGTGCAGCACAGAAACACACCCTCGGTCCAACCCGTCCATGCCGAACAGATATCCCAACCAAATCTAGTCCCACCTGCCAGCACCCGGCCCATCTCCCTCCAAACTCTTCCTATTCATATACCCATCCAGATGCCTTTTAAACGATGTAATTGTACCAGCCTCCACCACTTCCTCTGGCAGCTCATTCCGCACACACACACCACCCTCTGCCTGAAAAAGTTGCCCCTTAGGTCTCCTTTATATCTTTTCCCTCTCAACCTAAACCTAAGCCCTCTAGTTCTGGAGTCCCCCACCCCAGGGAAAAGACCTTGGCGGTTTACCCTATTCATGCTCCTCATGATTTTATAAACCTCTGTAAGGTCACCCCTCAGCCTCCGATGTTTGGATCTTCCCCTTAGAGGAACTGATATCAGCTTCCACCGCTGTGACTCTGTGTTCAACCTCATCCGTCCTCTTTTCCAGGTCTCCCAGCTGCTGTTCATGCTTCTGCAGCATGATAGAGATCGGAGCCAGCTTCACCTCTATCTGCTTCCCCAAAATCTCGTGAGATTTCGCGAGCTCCTTCCCCAGGGCCTGGTAGGTAATCGAGTCCGAGGATCCTGCAGGCTGGGCCGGGGGCCTGGCCCCGGACACTGCTCCTCCCTTCTCCAACATCCCTGGACGTTGAAAACGCAGGTAAGTTGATTTTTCACAATGTCCTGGGACTCCACAACCTTTTCAGAGTCCCAGGATATCGCGATGGTCTGGATTGGGCAGGATAGAAATTCTTCCCCCTTGTGCTGTGGTGCGAAGCTCTGCAACATGATTGTCTGAGATCACCGCCATCTTGGATCCCCAGAGTGCAGTGAGAGAATAAAACTCAGAAAAACACACAATGAGAGGTCAGGGTGCAGTATTTAAAGGCTGCCATTTTTGGGTTCACTGTGCAGCCCTAGTGGCCTAATGGATAAGGCATTGGCCCCCTGAGCCTGGGATTGTGGGTTCAAGTCCCATTTGGGGTGTCGGGCTCTGCCTTATGTGTCGTTAATCTTTAAGCCACTTTGCAAACATCCCCATCTCTGCATTCAGTTGATGGGATGTGCTGTCCCATGTGACCTTACAGAAGCCTTTTGGGGATCTGCAGGATTAAGGCTGAATTCCCAGAAAGAGACAGGACAGTCACAATGGCTGAAAACCTGCTGAGATTCTCCTGGGGATGGCATGGTGGCTCAGTGGGTAACACTGCTGCCTCACAGTGTCAGGGACCTGGCTTCGATTCCTCCCTTGGGTGTCTGTTTGTGTCAAGTTTGCACATTCTCTCCATGGCGTACTCCGGGTGCTTTGGTTTCCTCCCACAGCCCAACGATGTGCAGGTTCGGTGGATTGGCTTTGGGGAATGCAGGATGAGAGGATAGGGGTTAGGCCTGGATGGAATGCTTTTCAGAGGGTCAGTGTGGATGTGATGGTCTGAATGGCCTCCTCCCACCCCACTCTCGGGCTTCTCTGAACAAGTTTGGAGCAGATGGTCAAAGGCCCAGTCAAGGCTTTGTGAAGGGACTGCCATCCAGGTGTGTGTCCCTATGCTCCTTTTCCCTGATCTTCCCGAATGTTCAAATCAACATCATCACATTAAAGATATTTTGTTTCTTGTCTTAATGAGAAGGGATTTGCCTTCAAGAGCACAAAGGATTTGGATGTTGTCTCTTGAGGTTTGCTGATGAAACCGTTGATGTGCAGGGTCAACTGCAGATAATGGCAGAGACACTCTCTAGTGGTGACTGTCAGCGTTACCAGTCGTGAAGACTTCATCCAAGAAACTGACGGTGATCTTGGCCGCAGTCTCACTATGGCCTGCAAATCACAATCGGCTTAACCAGACTCAAGAACTAAAGAGAAACCAAGAACATCTCACCGATATTACCATGAAGGTTGGTCCCAGCAAAGGATCAACAGCGAGACTGCAAAAACACATTTCATATCTCTCTGTGCTGTAACTTTCTGCTGTCTTTCTCCATTGAAATAATATCCAGCTGCTTTATTCTTCCGACCAAAGTGTATGACCTCACACATTCCCTCATTGTCTTCCATTTGCTGCGTTTTTGGCTATTCCCTTAACCCATCCATCTCCCTCTGTAAACTCTGTGAGTCAGCCTCAGCAGTTGCCTTCCCACAAATGTTTGTCCAATCTGTGGATGTGGCACTCCAAGTTCTCCAACGATGGCCTAACTACCTCACATCTCCATCAGAGCCTCCTTGCAATTGTATTCAATACCTTGACTAAGAAAGGTAAGGACCCAAATGCATAGCCACAGCCCCATCAGTTCCAACCGTCAACCCCCAGATTTCAATCATTTCCATTGACATATTGGACCTTATCATAAATACCAAACATGCAGGTAATCTGGGGTTCAGCTGGTAATGTCGACAGAATATAGCTTAGACTGACACCAACACAACCAAAACAGAAGTTGCTTTGTCCATAGATTGGTAGCTCTATCTGTTGGAGCCCCAGTGACCCCATGGGTACGACACTAACTTCCTAAACCAGAGATTGTGGGCTCAAATATTATTTGGGATTTTGATTTTGTTGAAACCTTCACTGTGCAGCTGATCTTAATCCTGTGTGGTCACGTGACCGTGGCAACAAAATCAGGCATTCTCAATTGATCCTCAGCTGGAGATATTTGACCTGACAGAAAATTGGCCAAACTAAATTAAACAGTGGAGCTCTGACCATCTGCTCAGAACCTGTTCAGAGAAGCCCTAGAGTGGGGTGGGAGGAGGCCATTCAGTCCATCATGTCCCCACTGACCCTCTGAAGAGCATCCCATCCAGGCCCAACCCCTATCCTCTCACCCTGCATTCCCCAAAGCCAATCGACCGAACCTGCACATCTTTGGGCTGTGGGAGGAAACCAAAGCATTCGGAGTACCCCATGGAGAGAATTTGCCAACTCGACACAAACAGACACCCAAGGGAGGAATCAAAGCCAGGTCCCTGATGCTGTGAGGCAGCAGTGCTACCCACTGAGCCACCATGCCATCCCTAGGAGAATCTCAGCAGGTTTTCAGCCATTGTGACTGTCCTGTCTCTTTCAGGGAATTCACCCCGATATCCTGCATATCCTCAACATTCTGTATTTTTCTGACACAAGGTACCACCAAACCAACACAGACCTGGCGGTTCTCCAGAGATGAGAAATTGACTTGACCTTGATTGAAGATCAACCGTGAAGATGAGGGTTAAAAGTCGGACACCCCAGATGGGACTTGAACCCACAATCCCTGGCTTAGAAGGCCAGTGCCTTATCCATTAGGCCACTGGGGCCACATGTGTGTTGTTAAAATGGCAGCTTTTAAGTTTTGTTTTGCAAGAACACACTGACTGTGGCTCAGCCAGGACAGAGTCAGTGCCCTGAACTGAGGGGATTCTAAATCTCCTGGTTACATATGTTTTTCTCTTTACCGCCGCACTGCTGCCTAACTGTGGTAGTGCATATATTTTCCCCAGCACCCATGTTGTGTGTGTGTAGGTGTGAGACACAGTGAAAGACAACAGATGGACAAATCTTTATTCAATTCCCACCAGCAGGAAGAAAGGAAACACCCGAGTGGCCAGTGACAAGCATCAAAGGGCAATGCTGTGTGACCAAACAGTGAGGGGGAGGGCACTCTCTGAACAGCTCAAGGATGTTGGTAGACACTGCGTGCTCCTTCTCCAGGGACACCCGGGCTCGAACGTAACCATGGAAGAGGGTCAGGCAATCGGCCCTAACAACCAGTTTGGCCAGGCCCAGGAGCAGACCCACGAGGAGATCCTCTGACCAACCCTCCCCCCTCGGCACTGGGTGCCCAATGATGGGGAGTGTGGGGGCTGAAGTCCAACCAGAAACGGAGGAGAAGGTTTCCCAGAAAGCTCAAAAGGGAGTGCAAGCGCCCTGTTCCATGGACTCCACAGCACCACAGAACAAGCAGTTGGGCTGGGAGTCTGTGAACCACAACAATCTGCGGACTGCCGCGTGCAATACCCTCCACCCCAGATCCCCGTGAGAAAGGGGGAGGACTCCCATGTAGAGAGCCCTTCACTGAGTGTCGTATTTGAGGTTACGCACCTGGTGGAAAAAATACGTCGCCAGGGCACCCCGCCGAGGGGGAGGCTCAATGTAAAGGTATCGCTGCAAGGTCTGAAGGTGGAACGTCGCTACCTGGGTGTGAACGCACACCAGCGACTGACCGCCCCCCTCAATATGGAGACTCAGGACCTGCGCAGTGACCCAGTGCATCTTTTTGTCCCAGAAGAAGTGAACCAACATTCTCTGGATGTCAGTGACAAAACCAGGAGGAGGGACCAAAGTGACCAGCCGGTACCACAGCATGGCAGGCACCAGCTGGTTTATGACCAACACTCGACTCCTGTGAGACAGCACTCGGAGCAGTCCTGTCCAGAGGCCTAGGTGAGGTGAGACTTTGGCCTCCAGCTCCTGCCAGTTCCCCGGCCAGGATTCCTCAGCCGGGCTGAGGTAGACCCCCAGGTCGAGGAGATGGTGGTACTCCAGCTGAACCCCCGTAACTCCTCCGGCAGAGACTCCACCCGTCACGGACTGACCAGTCGTCTGGAATATTGGGCCCAGTTGATCCTGGTGGAAGAGGCCGCTGAGTACAAGGCCTGGCGCTCACACATCCTCCACAAGAGGCACAGGAAAGGCTCCACGCACAGGGAATCCAGCTGGCCGGACAGGGGGCATCCTTGGCGTACTCCTCTCCCAAAGCGAAGGGGCAGTGCCATGGAGTCATTATCTTTAAAATTAATTGCACCTGCCTCCACTTGGTCCACATCCACACAAGCATTTCCTGTCATGTACCTGTCCAAATGTCTTTCTCATAGATTCCATACAGTGTGGAAACAGGCCATTTGGCCCAACAGGTCCACCCAGACTTTCTCCCCTACATGTCCTCCTGCCAAATGTACCCAACCTTCACATCCCTGAACAGACTGGGCAATTTTGCATGGCTAATTTACTTGTGGGAAGAAACTGGAGCACCTGGAGGAAACACACACAGACACAGGGAGAAAGTGCAAAATCCACACAAATTGTCACCAGAGGCTGAAATTGAACCTCGGTCCCTGGTGCTATGAGACAGCAGTGCTAACCACGGAGCCAACTTGGAAACTCTACAAAAATAGTCACCCAAGGGAGGAATCATAGCCCGGTCCCTGACACTGTGAGGCAGCAGTGCTACCCACGGAGCCACCATGCCATCCCCAGGAGAATCTCATCAGGTTTTCAGCCATTGTGACTGTGTTGTCTCTTTCAGACAATTCACCCCCCCATCCTGCAGATCCCCGAAAATCTTGAGCAAGAACATGTTGGGCACCACTTCCCATCAGCTGAAAGCAGACAAGGGGGATTTCTCCAAAGTCAATTAGAAATAACATTGACAGTGAACAAGCCATAAATAATCAGACACCCTAGATAGGACACGAACCCAAAAACTCCTGATATAGGAGACCAGTGCCTTATCCATTACGCCATTGGGGATATGCCCATCACGGTCAAATGGCAACCTTTAAATACTGAACCCTGCCCTGTCATATTGTTTTTTTCTGAGTTTTCTACTCTTACTGATTGTTTTTTACCCCTTCCATTTCATGCAAAATTGTCGGCTGCTTGATAAATTGATCTCGCCTCCCATTTGGCCCCAGACGGACATTTGAGAAATCACAGCCGGTCAGACAGTGTCCGAGGAGCAGGAGAGTCGACATTTTGAGCATAGGCCTGAGGAGATTGTGCTGGAAACATTGACTCCCCTGCTCCTCGGATGCCACCTGACCAGCTGTACTTTTCCAGCACCACACAGTTTGACTCTGATCTCTCACATCTGCAGTGCTCACTTTCTCCCAGTCGAGAAATCAACTCAACTCCAACTTTGCAGACCCACAGTTTGAGGCAAATGGAGCAGAAGGAAAAGGGCTCAATGTTATTGTGTGCAGCACTTTCAAGATATTTGCAGTTAGTGGGGAAGGAGGAAGTGGAGATGTTGCAAAAAGCTGCATTGAGGACAAATCAACAGAATCTTAGCGGGCATTCAGCCCATTGTGGCTGTGCTGTCTCTTTCAGACAATTCGCCCCAAGATCTCCCAAATCCCGGAATTACCTTGTGCAAGTTTCTATGTCACCTCATTTGCCATAATCTCAACGTAGGCACAGTGATTTTTAACAGAGTACTGTCGATGAAAAATTCAGTCAGCATGGATTGAGAGAAGTTGACATGGAATAAAAATCAGCAACAAAGCCCAGGCTTAAAAATCAAGCCCCCCAGATGGAACTTGAACCAACAATTACCAGCTTTGGGAAGCCAGGGCCTTATCCATTCGGCCCCTCAGGCTCCCACCTTGCACTCTCTGTTGAAAGTGTTGACCTCAAACGAGTGCGACAGCTGAGCATGTTCCAAGATCGAGGATGACATGTTGAGGGACACACTAAAGTATGGAGCAGCTGCTGTCAAGGTGTAACAGTTAAAGAACACTGTCTAAGGCCTTTCTGACCAGTTATGACATCGTCCCTTCATTTCTCAGACCCTCTTGGTGCCTCAGAATGAAGAGAAATCGTTTCCTGCCTCAGTAGAAAGATCTGCCCGAACTTGCGAGACCCCCCTTTGTGGAAGAGAACCAGCCCTATATTGGGACATTATGTTGCTAATGTTCATCTGGTTGATCAGTGGAAATTAAAAGCCATATCACACAACAGGCAGAGTCAATCTTTAGCTGAGTAGAAGTTCAGCAGAGAGAAACAGACTTACTTTGTGATAGAACAGGTAATTCCTGTCCCATTGATCTATTAACTGCAGGGAACTTTCAGATACGTGGTATCTTTAGAGCAATTAAATATCCTCCCAAGATATATGCTTTCACTCTCAACTGAAGATGTTATAACTTCAATGGCTAAGAGTATTAACCAATAAATCAATGCCAAGCCAGTTGAAGTATTACACTTGGCACATCATCATCACTGTAATTGCAGAATGCAGCATAACCTATTCCGTCTTCTAACCTACTGACAGCCTACTTTTCAGAAGTCTCCTTACACGACTCTGAAAACAAATTAAAAGAAACCAATTAAACCAAATCAGCACTAATTAAAATGTCCCAGTCATTTAAAAAGGCTCTGTAACAAAAGTCAAAACCTCCCAAGAAAGCTGACACTTACAGAGTCACAGAGTTGGACAGATCCTTCGCTCCAACTCGTCCATGCCAACCAGATATCCGAAAGTTATCTCGTCCCACAAACCAGCATTTGGTCCATATCCCTCTGAAGCCTTCTTATTCATGTCCCCATCCAGCTGCCTTTTAAATGTTACAGAGTCTTAGAGTTGTACAGCACGGAAACAGACCCTTTGGTCTAACTCGTCTATGCCGACCTGATATCCTGAATTAATCTAGTCCGACTTGCCAGCATTTGGCCCATATCCCTCTAAACCCACCCTGTTCATATACCCCCATCCCGATGCCTTTTAAATGTTTTGGAGGAGCCGGTGTTAGACTGGGGTGGACCAAGTTAAAAATCACACAACACCAGGTTATAGTCCAGCGGGTTTATTTGGAAGCACTACCTTTCGAAGCGATGCTCCTTCACTGGGTGGTTGTCTTCACCTGATGAAGAAGCAGCGCTCTGAAAGCCAGTGCTTCCAAATAAACCTGTGGGATTATAACCTGGTGTTGTGTGACTTTTAACTTCTAAATGTTGTTATTGTACCAGCCTCCACCACTTCCTCTTGCAGCATGTTCCATATAAGCACCACCCTCTGCGTGAAAAGGTTTCCCCTTAGGTTCCTTTTAAATTATTATTCCTCTCACCTTAAACCTTTTCCCCTCTGTTTTTGGACTCCCCCACCCTGGGGAAAAGACTGAAGCTATTCACCCTATCCATGTCCCTCATGATTTTATAAACCTCTATAAGGTCACCCTTCAGCCTCCGACACTCCAGAGAAAATATCCTCAGTCGATTCATCCTCTCCCGATAGCACAAACCCTGTAACCATTGCAACACCCTTGTAAATCTTTTCTGAATGCTTGCAAGTTTTACAACATCTTTCTATAGCAGGGAAACCAGAATTGAATGCAGTATTCCAAAAGGTGGCCTAACCAATATCCTGTACAGCCACAACCCAACATCCCAATTCCTATACTCAATACACCGACTCATAAAGGCAAGTGGATCAAATGCCTTCTTCACTGTGCTATCTACCTGCAACTCCTTCTCTTCCTAATCTGTGTGTATGTGAGTTACAATAATCTTTTTGCATTCTGATATGAATAGATTCACTCTTTTGTTAATTCAACATATCCAGGTTTAATTGGCTACTTTTAAACACCAATTCAATTGGTTTGGGAGGAAGACATCCACAAGAAAGGGTCCCTTTTTAAATTAACCTGTTAGTGACCAACCAAGGATCCAGGTAAATAAAGAAAGGAAACCATTTCATCCCTGCTCACCTCGGAGCTTAACAATTTGGGGTATCTGTGTGGAACTGTGATAAAGTGGGGAACAATTCTCACACCAACCTCTCTTTGTAAGTGCTCCATGTATTTACGAAACAATGCCCTTCACCAGAACATCTCAGTGAGATATTTAACAGTCCATTTACATTAATCACTCCAAGGGCATGATCTACATTAAGAATATAAACAGTAAGTGTTGAAACTCTCAGGTTTGGAAGCATCTGCTGAAAAAAACAAAATGAATATTGCAAATTGAGAATTGTGTTTCTCTCCACGGATGCAACCTGAGCTGCATTTCATTATTGCCTGATTTTATTGCAGATTTCCAGCACTTGTGGTATTTAACTTGTATATAATTTTTTTACGTAAGGAGAATGGAGACTTGAAAACATTGAATGGGACTTTTGCTCATTAACCTCTTGGGAATTGTCTGCTATTGAATGATTTGATTCAGACTTTAGATAAGGTGCAATCATGACAAAGTCTGTGGGATTGTACTTATTATATATCAAGGAACAGCTCATCAAATAAGGCAATCCTCTGAAACATATGATTTCTCAAGTTTGGGGAGAAAGGTATAAAAGATAAGTATTAGATGGGGTGAGATCTGATCAACTTCAGAAAAACTTTGATCTGAAAACTACAATCCTACAGTGAAAGTGAAATATTGCGAAGTGTATGGTTAATTGTCGATGATATTTGTTCCTCCTTATTTAATTTCTATAAGTATCTGTAGAGTAACTTATAAACATATATTTGCGACCCATTGTTATGCATTATTTTGGTAATTTTATAATTTGCCATGACTTTCTCTTCACCTTATTCAAGGAGAGTGTTTATTACAGTGAGTGATACCACACAGTATTTCAATTGCACTGAATTGGTTTTGAAAGATAACTCAATAAATGCAGGTTGATGCTGTAGATGGTTCCTGTCGATATATTTTGTTGACCTGTTCAGACGTGTTATGTTGTTAAGTCTTAGGCAGAAAGAGGAAGAAGGTATAAGTAAGGTTCAAGAAACTGAAGACAGAAAGAGCCCTGGAGATAACAGGAATGAACTCAAACTCGGAAATAGAGATATTTGAAGCGACCATGCGATGTTTATGGAAAACAGGATTAAGGAACCTCCAAGGCATTTTACAGAGGGATAACAAGCAACAGGTCACCAGGGAAAGGGTATGTCTTCTCAGAGCAAAGGAGGGAATTTACACATGGAGCCGGAGGAAGTGGGTGAGGTTATTAATGAATAAACTGCATTGGTATTTCCAAAGGATTCTGGGTAGTCCAAGATGGAGGACGGGAAAAGGTTGTGACTGTAAGAGCTGCCCCTTTTTTGAGGCATTTTAGGTGTTGGGGGTGATTTCCTCAAATTCCAGGAGCAGCAATTACTGTTTTATTATGCAACTTTGGAGAAAGGAAACCTCAAAACAACGGCACTTTTAAAAGGAAGAAAAACAGACAAAGAACGCGAGTACATGGTCAGGAGGGCGGGAGGGAAGAAACCTACACTGCTCACTGATATGGATAGGAAGGGTCGGGAGGGATATGGGCCCAGTGTGGGCGAATGGGACGTGATTAGATTAGGATATGTGGGCGGCATGGACGGGATGGACCGAAGGGTCTGTTTCCATGCTGTACATCTCTATGACTCTATGACATGGTGGATGGTGAGTCATGTATATTGATATTCTAGAGCATGTCAATATTAAAAAGGAGGTGTTGGGTGTTTTGAAAAGCATTAAGGTAGACAAGTCCCCAAGACCTGATGGAATCTATCATAGAATCCTGAGAGAGGCAGGTGTGGAAATTTTTACGGATTTGTACAAAATATTTGTATCCTTTATAGTCACAGGAGAATTCCCAGAGGACTGGAGAATACCCAATGTTGTTTCTTTCTTTAAGAATGGCAAAAAGAATAATTCAGGAAATTAAAGGCCAGATTGGCTTCCTGTTATTCATTGCTTGGTCATCACTGTCTGTGCCTGGATGGTACCCTCTGGAAGTCACTCTGTAAAGATCTCCACCCCTCTACCTTGGGGTCTCAGGATCTCAAGGTGTTCCTCTCTTTGGCCAAGGTTTCGGTCCATGTGTAATGGTTTCCTGAATGTGGTTCCTGTGAAGTGCCTTGTGCCATGAAAAGGGATCCCTACATGCAGGCTGTAGTTGGGTTGAAGTGTTATGGAGAGCAGGCAGGAAAGTGGAGTTGAGGCCGAGATGAGATCAGCCATGATCGTGTGGAATGACAAAGCAGGCTCGAGGAGCTGAATTGCCGAATTTTTAAGATCTTCGGAACAAAACCAAAGACAGAGCTATCAATTGCCTGGGTGTCTAACATGGTATCTCACCTCAGATGCATCATGAAGAGGGTGTCCATGTTCAAAGCCAGGGGTTGTGAGTTCATATCCCATTTGGGCTGTTATGTTTTTAAACATGAACTCTGATCAGCACCCTGTGTCTGTTTGATCTCAATTCCAGTTAATAAGGGGAGATGGTGGTGCAGTGCTAGACCTGGAGTAGGAATCCAGAACACCAAGTTCATGGTGTAGGGGAGATGGACTGTAATCCCACCATACAAGGTGGTGAAATCTCAGCTCAGGAGGAGCTTTGTCTGATGGTAACCATATTTTGCTATTGAAGTTTGTTAGGAAGCTAACTGGTTCCATATTCTCCTTTCAGGAAGAAAACCTGGTGAGACTACAGACCCACAGCAATGTGGTTGACTCACCCTCTGGGCAATAAACACTGGCCTAGTCAGAAACATATCGCATTCCTTCCCTGTAGCTCGGTCACAATCCTGGAACACCCTCCATTGATTCATTGTAGGTTTACCTCCAACAAATGGTCAAAAATCACCCCACACCAGGTTATAGTCCAACAGGTTTATTTGAAAACATGAGCTTTCGGAGCATTGCTCCTTCATCAGGTGTAATGAGAGAGGAGGCATCAGACACAGAATGTATAAGTAAAATATCAAAGGGTCATACAAGTGATGCGAATGTATTGAACAAATCCAAAATGGCCGACTCCCTCCTGTTAAATCTTCAATCAGTTCGAAAGGAGATACAGGCAGCACATGGATTGCAGTGGTTCAAAAAGATAGCTCCCAATCACCTTTCAGGGGAAACTAGGGAGAGGCAATAAATGTTGATCTAGCCAGCAATGTTCACGCCCTAGAAATGAATAAAAACAATCCCACAATGGAATAAACCGCCAGGGGAAAAGTCATAGTGTGATGACTTGAAAACATCAAGCCCCAACTTTGGATGGTTTCTATTGTTATGTTTTACATTATCATCCAAAACGCACCAGTCATTGACATAAAGGTTATGGTTTGGAGGAGCAGTTGTTAGACTGGGGCGGACAACGTTACAAATCACACAGCACCAGGTTATAGTCCAACAGGTTTATTGGGTAACACTAGCTTTCGAAGAGCTGCTTCTTCATCAGGTGGTTGTGGAGCAGGATTGTAAAACACTGAAGTTTTAGCAACAGGATTGCAGTGTCATGGCATGTAATATTAAACAAATTGAGCTGAAGTCTTTCATCTTTTAGAATGATCATGTTAGTTTCAGTTCCTTGTTATGTACATCCCAGACCTTTGTTAAAGTTACATTCTCAAGAGAGTTTTAACAATCAGTGCCATCTCAGCTCAGATAATGCATTGAAGATGTGAGGTTAAAATCTGTCTGTGTTCGGTCAGACTGATTCTATTTCTAAAGTGGCATTTACAGAATCTTACATGGTTTTATGCAGTTTTTGAGCAAAACAAAACATAATTCTGATCGTACAAATTCACCCCACAAACATACATGTGTGTGCGTGCAGGGGAGACCGAGTGAGTGTGTGCATTTGGGTGTGCGTGGTAGGGGGCAATGGTGTGAGTGTCTGTGAGAGTGTGTGTATGTGTATGTGTTTGAGTGTAATGGGGTATACATCTGTGAGAAGGTGTGTGTGTGGGTGTGAGTGTGGGAGTGTGTATGTGTATTGTGTGACAGGATGAGTGTGTGTGTGTGTATGTGTGAGTGTGGGAGCGTGTATGTGTATTGTGTGACAGGATGAGTGTGTGTGTGTGTGTGTGTGTGTGTGTGTGTAGTGCAGTGGGGTCAGCTGTAGTGTGACATGAACCCAAGGTCCCAGTTGAGGCCATCCTCATGGGTACCAAACGTGGTTATCAGCCTCTGCTCGGCCACTTTTCGTTGTAGCCTGTCCCAAAGTCCACCTTGGTGGATAGTTACCTGAAGGATCGAGGTTGAAAGTCCCTGATCGTTGAAGTGATCTCCGACTGGGAGGGAACACCTCTGTTTGGTGATTGTTACGCGGTGCCCATTCATCTGTTGCCGTAGCCACTGCTCGGTCTCGCCAATGTACCATACATTGGGCATCCTTCCCTGCAGCGTATGAGATAGACAACATTGTCCAAGTCACATGAGTACCTGCCGCGTACATGGTGGGAGATGTCCCCATGTGTAATGGCGGTATCCATGGCGACACTCTGACACGTTTTACAGTGTCTGCTGTGACAGGGTTGTTTGGTGTTGTCCTGAAGGCCGGGCAGTTTGCTGTGAACAATGGTCTGTTTAAGGTTTGGTGGGTGTTTAAAGGTGAGAAGTGGAGGGGTGGGGAAGGTCTTGGCGAGGTGCTCATCCTCATCGATAATGTGTTGCAGGCTGTGGAGAATGTGACGTAGTTTCTCAGCTCCTGGTAAGTACTGGACAATGAAGGGTACCCTGTTGGTTGCAGCTCGTGTCTGTCTCCTGAGGAGGTCATTGCAGTTTCTCCCTGGGGCATGTCAGAACTGGCGATTGATGAGTTAAGCATCGTATCACATCCTTATCAGGGCATCCTTGTGTACTTCCCAGTGCCCCTCACATTCCCCCCTCACCTGAACAGATCCTGTGTAAGTGTACGGCTTGTACAGAGGGGACGGCTGTTTTAATATGTTGAGGGTGGGTTTGTGGTTGAGTGAGATGCTGTGGTGTCCATCCTTGATGGAGATGCATGTGTCCAAGAATGAGACAGATACTAAACAGGAGTCCATGGTGAGTTTGATGCTGGGATGAAACTCGTGAAATGTTGGTGAACATAAACGTTGGGAGAGTGCAGCATTGTTCTGACATGAACACAACCGAGGTTGAGGGGATCAATTCTCCTGACATGGCCCCAGAAGCACGTGTTGTCCCAGTGACCTAACAGCTCCATCTCTGATCTTCTAAGCTACTGCCTGTGGTTTACATCCCTTCTGGGGATACTTTCAATTTAAACATTCTCTCCAATTAAAACCCTCTCACTGCATTATCTCCATTCAAATTAAGTTAATCTCTGACCTAATGTCTTTAAAAATCTGCATGGCTGCTTTGTGATCATGGAATTAAAACATTACCAAGTCAGTTTGATACATGTGGCAACAAACGTTTGATGAACTGGAGCGAAAGGGAGTGGAATTAATTTCTCAGCTCTCCCAAAGAGACAGCATAGACATGATGGGCTTCAGTATATGCAGTCACATTCGAAGATTCATTGATCTGAAATTAAACAGTCAAATGTCTGTTTCCCCACAGTCGCCTCATCTGTTGTTCGTTTCCTCACTGATGCAGGAATTAGCATTGACCCATTTGTTCTTGTCTTTCTGGGACCATTCCTTCAATGTTGGCTGTACAAACATTGAGCTTGCTTGATCCCTATACTGTCCTGTTGGTATTTAACAGGAAAAAATGCAGGTGAAATAAAGTTATTCCAAACTCAATAATTTATATTTACATTGAATGAGTTGGACCAAGATAACAGTGACCCTAAAGGTGGAAGATTCATTGAAAATAATTGGTTTGCAAGTAATGATAGACACAGTGAAAAGTTTTTTCTTGTGAGCAACACAGGCAGCTCACAGAGTTCAGTAACATAGATAAGTAAATAATAGGGAAACAGCAGCAGGAACAACAACACAGGTCCAGGCGAATACTAAGAGTTTGTGAGACCGTTCAGTATTCTAACAACAGTAGGGTAGAAACTGTTTCAAAACCGGTTTGTGCGTGTGTTCAGGCTTCTGTACCTTCTCCCCGATGGTAGAGGTTGTAGAAAAACATTGCCAGGGTGGGATGGATCTTTGAGAATGCTGGAGACCTTTCCTTGACAGTGGGCCTGGGAGATGGATTCTATAGATGGGAGGTTGGCCTTTGTGATTGTCTGGGCCGAGTTCACCACTCTCTGTAACCGTCTCCAATCTTGAATGGTACAGTTGCCAAACCAGGTAGTGATACATCCAGACAGAATGCTGTCGATGGTGCACCTATAAACGTTGGCAGGGGTTTTTGCTGTCAGTAATATCCGATGTTCTGGAGGGATCAGTGTTGAAGGGTTGGTTGGTTGATGAGAGTGTGATGAGAGCTGGCTTCCAAAAGCAACCTCTCTATCCGCACTCTCAGGGATCTCGTCCCCATCCAGAAACAGCAGCCACTTGATCACCACCTTCAACATTCAATCCTGCAGATCCTCGAAAATCTTGTGCAAGATCATGTTGGTGACCACTGAGCATCAACTGAATGCAGAGATGGGGATTTTTCCAAAATAGATTGGAAATAAAGGATAAACCACAGAAACACCCCAGGTGGGAATTGAACCCACAATCCCTGGTTTAGGAGGCCAGTGCCTCATCCATTAGGCCACTGGGGCACAACCACACAGTTGCCGATGGCAGCTGGTAAATAATGCACCCTGACCTCTCATCATGTGTGTTTCTGAGTGTTGTATGCTTCCTGATTGTCTTTTACAACTTCCATCTCATGCTAAAAAATTGGCTGCTTGATAAATTGATCCCGCTTCCCATTTGTCCCCAAACGGACAGATGAGAAATCAACCAAACTCCAACTTTGCACAACTCAAGACTGAGGAAAATGGAGCAGTCAGGAAAATAGCAAAAGGTTCAATGTTATTGTGTGCAGCACTTTCAAGATATTTGCAGTTAGTGGGGAAGGAGAAAGTGGAGATGTTGCAAAAATCTGCATTGAGGACAATTCAACAGGATCTTAGCAGGCATTCAGCCCATTTTGGCTGTGCTGTCTCTTTCAGACAATTCACCCCAAGATCTCCCAAATCCTGGAATTACCTTGTGCAAGTTTCTACTAAACATCATTAAAAATCAGACAACAACAGGTTGTAGTCCAACAGGATTATCTCAAAGTACTAGCTTTCGGAGCGCTGCTGCTTCGTCAGGTGGTTGTGGAGTATAAGATTGTAAGACACAGAATTTATGGAAAAAGTGTACAGTGTGATGTCACTGAAATTATATATTGAAAACATCTGGATTGTGTGTGAAGTCTCTCATCTTTTAGAATGACCAGGTTGGTTTCAGTTATTTCATGTGTAAATCACAAAACGTTTTTCATTGCCAAGTGAAATGGCAAGCTCTCCAATAAAAGCTAAATGCTGTGAATGCTGGAAATCTGAAAAGAGACAGCACAGCCAAATGGGCTGAATGCCCGCTAACATTCTGTTGATTTCTCTTCAATGCAGCTTTTTGCAACATCTCCACTTTCTCCTTCCCCAGTAACTGCAAATATCTTGAAAGTGCTGCACAAAATAATATTGTGCCCTTTGCATATTCCTGTCTGCTCCATTTTCCTCAGACTTGAGTTGTGCAAAGTTGGAGTTTGGTGGATTTCTTGTCTGTCCGTTTGGGGACAAATGGGAAATGGGATCAATTCATCAAGCAACCAATTTTTTAGCATGAGATGGAAGTTGTAAAAAACAATCAATGAGAGTATAAACTGAGAAAAACACAATATGAGCCATCAGGGTGCAGTATTTAAAGGCTGCCAGTTTCACAGCACAAACGTAGTCCCAGTGACCTAATGGGTACAGCATTGGTATCTTCAGGCAGGGGTTGGGGGTTCAAGTCCCATCTGGGGTGGATACCCTGTCGTAGCTTGCCATCTTTCATCTTTACTTCTCATCTTCATTTTAAACATCCCCATGTCTGCATTCAGTTGATGGGAAGTGCTGCCCAACATGAATTTGCACAAAGTTGTCGGGGATCTGCAGGATTCGGGTGAAATTGTCTGAAAGAGACAGCAGAGCCACAATGATGAAGAACTGCTGAGATTCTCTGAGGATGGCATGGTGGCTCGATGGGTTTGGGACTGGATGGGATGCTCTTCAGAGGCTGAGTGTGGTCTTGCTGGGCTGAATGGCTTGTCCCCCTCACTCGAGGGCTTTTATGAACAAGTTTGGAGCAGATGGTCAGAGCTCTGCTGCTGATCCCAGTCAAGGCTTTGCTCAGGGACTGGCATCCAGGTGTGTGTTCACATCCTTCTTTTCCCTGACCTTCCAGAATGTTCCATATCTTTGGCCAAAGGGGTCATGAGCTGGGTTCACATCATCCAATGGGGTCACATTGCCAGGAGCTAGACAACGGATTTACTCAGACTGACACTTCCAGTCATCGAGTCATAGAGATGTACAGCACAGAAACACACCCTCGGTCCAACCCGTCCATGCCGAACAGATATCCCAACCCAATCTAGTCCCACCTGCCAGCACCCGGCCCATCTCCCTCCAAACTCTTCCTATTCATATACCCATCCAGATGCCTTTTAAACGATGTAATTGTACCAGCCTCCACCACTTCCTCTGGCAGCTCATTCCACACACACACACCACCCTCTGCCTGAAAAAGTTGCCCCTTAGGTCTCTTTTGTATCTTTTCCCTCTCACTCTAAACCTAAGCCCTCTAGTTCTGGAGTCCCCCACCCCAGGGAAAAGACCTTGGCGGTTTACCCTATTCATGCTCCTCATGATTTTATAAACCTCTGTAAGGTCACCCCTCAGCCTCCGATGTTTGGATCTTCCCCTTCGAGGAACTGGTATCAGCTTCCACCACTGTGACTGTGTGTTCAACCTCATCCGTCCTCTTTTCCAGGTCTCCCAGCTGCTGTTCATGCTTCTGCAGCATGATAGAGATCGGGGCCAGCTTCGCCTCTATCTGCTTCCCCAACATCTCGCGAGATTTCGCGAGCTCCTTCCCCAGGGCCTGGTCGGTAATCGAGTCCGAGGATCCTGCAGGCTGGGCCGGGGGCCTGGCCCCGGACACTGCTCCTCCCTTCTTCAACATCTCTGGACGATGAAAACGCAGTTAAGTTGATTTTTCACAATGTCCTGGGACTCCACAACCTTTTCAGAGTCCCAGGATATCGCGATGGTCTGGATTGGGCGGGATAGAAATTCTTCCCCCTTGTGCTGTGGTGTGAAGCTCTGCAACATGATCGTCTGAGAACACCACCATCTTGGATCCCCAGAGTGCAGTGAGAGAATAAAACTCAGAAAAACACACAATGAGAGGTCAGGGTGCAGTATTTAAAGGCTGCCATTTTATTTGTCATGTCTGTAGCCCCCGTGGCCTAATGGATAAAGCACTGGCTTCCGAAGTCAGGGATTGTGGGTTCAAATCCCACCTGGGATATCTGACTTTTCATAGTATGTCCTTTTGCTCTTACCTACTTTGCAAATGTCTGCATTCAGTTGATGGGATGTGATCTTGCACAAAACTTTTGGGGATCTGCAGGATTGGGGCAAAATTGACAGCACAGTCACAAGGGCTGAAAACCGGTTGAGATTCCCCTGGGAATGGCATGGTGGCTCAGTGGGTAGCACTGCTGCCTCACAGTGTCTGGGACCGGGCCTTGATTCCTCCCTTGGGTGTCTGTTTGTGTCGAGTTTGCACATTCTCTCCATGGGGTACTCCGGGTGCTTTGGTTTCCTCCCACAGTCCAAATATGTGCAGGTTCAGTGGATTGGCTTTGGGGAATGCAGGGTGAGAGGATAGCAGTTGGGCCTGGATGGAATGCTCTTCAAAGGGCCAGTGTGAATGTGATGGGCTGAATGGCCTGCCCTCCTCACCCTAGGGCTTTTATGAACAATTTGGAGCAGATGGTCAAAGCACCACCGCAGTTCAAGGCTTTGTGAAGGGACTGACATCCAGATGCATGTCCCTCTCCTCCTTTTCCCTGATCTTCCAGAATGTTCTGTGGCTTAGGCCAATGGGGTCACATCATCCAATGGGGTCACACCAATACCCTTCACTGTTGTCATGCCAGGAGCTATAAAGTGGATTGTCTCAGGCTGACACTTCTCCAATATACAACCCACAGTCTGGTTGGAACTGGTTCTTCTTGAATCTTTGTAACTCTTTGATCTTAGCTGCACTGTTCTCTGGAGCTGATAGCTGCTGTTTAATTTAGTTTGGCTAGACCTGGAGTAGGAATCCAGAACACCAAGTTCATGGTGTGGGGGAGATGGACTGTAATCCCACCATACAAGGTGGTGAAATCTCAGCTCAGGAGGAGCTTTGTCTGATGATAACCATATATTGCTATTGAGGTTTGTTAGGAAGCCAACTGGTTCCAGTGTCATGGCATGTAATATTAAACAAATTGAGCTGAAGTCTTTCATCTTTCAGAATGATCATGTTAGTTTCAGTTCCTTGTTATGTACATCCCAGACCTTTGTTAAAGTTACATTCTCAAGAGAGTTTTAACAATCGGTGCCATCTCAGCTCAGATAATGCATTGAAGATGTGAGGTTAAAATCTGTCTGTGTCCCAGTGTTCGGTCAGACTGATTCTGTTTCTAAAGTGGCATTTATAGAATGTGACATGGTTTTATGCAGTTTTTGAGCAAAACAAAACATAATTCTGAATGTACAAATTCACCCCACAAACGTATATGTGTGTGCGCGCAGGGGAGACCGAGTGAGTGTGTGCATTTGGGTGTGCGTGGGAGGGGGCGATGGTGTGAGTGTCTGTGAGAGTGTGTGTATGTGTATGTGTTTGAGTGTAATGGGGTATACATCTGTGAGAAGGTGTGTGTGTGGGTGTGAGTGTGGGAGTGTGTATGTGTATTGTGTGACAGGATGTGTGTGTGTGTGTATAGTGCAGGGGGGTCAGAGGGGACGGCTGTTTTAATATGTTGAGGGTGGGTTTGTGGTTGAGTGAGGTGCTGTGGTGCCCATCCTTGATGGAGATGCATGTGTCCAAGAATGAGACAGATACTAAACAGTAGTCTATGGTGAGTTTGATGGTGGGATGAAACTCGTGAAATGTTGGTGAACATAAATGTTGGGAGAGTGCAGCATTGTTCTGACATGAACACAACCAAGGTTGAGGGGATCAATTCTCCTGACATGGCCCCAGAAGCACGTGTTGTCCCAGTGACCTAACAGCTCCATCTCTGATCTTCTAAGCTACTGCCTGTGGTTTACATCCCTTCTGGGGATACTTTCAATGTAAACATTCTCTCCAATTAAAACCCTCTCACTGCATTATCTCCATTCAAATTAAGTTAATCTCTGACCTGCTGTCTTTAAAACTCTGCATGGCTGCTTTGAGATCATCGAACTGTACAAACATTGAGCTTGATTGACCTCTATACTGTTCTGTTGGCATTTAACAGGAAAAAATGCAGGTGAAATAAAGTTATTCCACACTCAATAATTTATATTTACATTGAATGAGTTGGACCAAGATAACAGTGACCCTAAAGGTGGAAGATTCATTGAAAATATTTGATTTGCAAGTAATGACAGGCACAGTGAAAAGTTTGTCTTGTGAGCAATACAGGCAGCTCACAGAGTTAAGTAGCATAGATAAGTAAATAATAGGGAAACAGCAGCAGGAACAAAAACACAGGTACATGCGAATACTAAGAGTCTGTGAGACCGTTCGGTATTCTAACAACAGTAGGGTAGAAACTGTTTCAAAACCGGTTGGTGTGTGTGTTCAGGCTTCTGTACCTTCTCCCCGATGGTAGAGGTTGTGATTGTCTGGGCCGAGTTCACCACTCTCTGTAACCGTCTCCGATCTTGAATAGTATAGTTGCCATACCAGCTAGTGAGCAGAAGGGCTTATGCCCGAAACATTGATTCTCCTGTTCCTTGGATGCTGCCTGACCTGCTGCGCTTTTCCAGCAACACATTTTCAGCATACCAGGTAGTGATACATCCAGATAGAATGCTGTCGATGGTGCACCTATAAACGTTGGCAAGGGTATTCGCTGTCAGTAATATCCGATGTTCTGGAGGGATCGGTGTTGAAGGGTTGGTTTGTTGATGAGAGTGTGATGAGAGCTGGCTTCCAAAAGCAACCTCTCCAACCGCACTCTCAGGAATCTCGCCCCCATCCAGAAACAGCAGTCCCTTGATCAC
Organism: Chiloscyllium punctatum; assembly: GCF_047496795.1. Classification (NCBI taxonomy): domain Eukaryota; kingdom Metazoa; phylum Chordata; class Chondrichthyes; order Orectolobiformes; family Hemiscylliidae; genus Chiloscyllium; species Chiloscyllium punctatum. Next base: position 75,940,331 of record NC_092756.1, on the reverse strand, counting down.
CACCTTCAACATTCAATCCTGCAGATCCCCGAAAATCTTGTGCAAGATCATGTTGGATACCACTGACCATCAACTGAATGTGGAGATGGGGTTTCTTCCAAAATAGGTCAGAAATAGAGGATAAGCGACAGAGATACCCCAGATGGGACTTGAACCCACAATCCCTGGCTTAGGAGGCCAGTGCCTTATCCATTAGGCCACTGGGGCCACAACTGCCATGGCAGCCTTTAAGTACTGCATCCTGACCTCTCATTGTGTGTGTTTCTGTGTGTTGTGCTCTCACTAATTGGTTCTTACCCCTTCCATCTCATGCCACATTGTTGGCTGCTTGATAAATTGATCCCGCCTCCCATTTCTCCCCAAATGGACAGATGAGAAATCAACCAAACTCCAATTTTGCACATCTCAAGTCTGCGGAAAATGGAGCAGACAGGAAAATAGCAAAGGGCTCAATGTTATTTTGTGCAGCACTTTCAAGATATTTGCAGGAACTGGGGAAGTTGGAAGTGGAGATGTTGCAAAAAGCTGCATTGAGGACAAATCAACAGAATCTTAGCGGGCATTCAGACCATTGTGGCTGTGCTGTCTCTTTCAGACAATGCACCCCAAGATCTCCCAAATCCTGGAATTACCTTGTGAAAGTTTCTATTTAACAGCATTTGCCATGATCTCAACATAGGCACAATGATTTTTAACAGAGTAGTTAAAAAATCCAGTCAATTTGGATTGAGATGAAGTTGACATGGGATGAAAATCAGCCACTGCAAAGACCAGGCTTAAAACTGAAATCCCAGCTTTCAGAGGCCAGTGCCATAGCCATTAGGCCACGAGGGCACTATATTGACAGACCACTGGAAACAGTTGACCTCAAATGAATGTGACAGCCAAGCACACTCCCAGATCTGTGACAACACACTGAGGGACGCACTAAAGATTCAGGCAGCTGCTGCTAAGGTGTAACAGGAAAACAACACAGTCTCAGGTCTTTCTGACAAATGATCACATCCTCTTTTCAGTTCTCAGACCCTCTTGGTGCCTGACACTGAACAGAGATCGTTTTCTGCCCAAGTACAAAATGCCTTTCTTTCCACAACGATACAGAAGGTTTGAGAAATGTCAATATTCCAATGGTTTGTTGGTTCTTTTCTCTCTGCATAGACTGTACACAACTGATTTAGAACCTTTGTATGCATTTCCAAATGATGTTACAAACTGTTTCAAGACTTTGTTAATAAAATCACGTTGGGGGGATCCAAGATGGTGGCGACCCAGCAAGTCTGTGTCTATAGTGCTCTTCCCAAGACTTTGGTAAAGTGGGTCACCCACCCCCACCACACTCACCAAATCATTTATAATACCTGTTAAATTTAACTAGTTGCTATTCCTGATGAAGGGCTTTTGCCCAAAACGTCGATTTCGCTGCTCGTTGGATGCTGCCTGAACTGCTGTGCTCTTCCAGCACCACTAATCCAGTCATTACATTTAAATAGTCTAATATTTCTTAAAGATGACCAAAGGGAAGGGAGCCCGCAGCTCTCAGCAAGCAGGACCCCCTGCCCCACCCTCTCCCTCTTCAGCTGCAGCAGAGACGTCCACAGCCGCCCCGGGGGACTTACCTACAGTAACAGGTCTTGTGGAGATGATCTCTAAACTGGACGCGAAGATCGACGCCTTTATCGAGGAGTCCCAAAATCGATGGGACTCACTCTCGGCCGCGCTGCAGAAGCACGACTGAGACATCCAGGAAATTGAGCGCCGAGTCGGAGGGGCAGAGTTAAAGGCCGCGACCTCCGAAACTACAGCGCAATCGGCCGTGGATCAGGTCCGGACTCTCGAACAGCGAGTCCGGACCTTAGAGAATTACATTGATGACCTCGATAATCGAGGTCATCGGAAAAATATTCGTTTGCTGGGCCTTCCCGAACGGAAAGAGGAAGGCCAGCTTACAGCATTCCTGGAGCAGTGGCTGCCACAGCTTTTAAATCTGGAAGCTGGATCAGGCCAGGGAAGGGTAGAATGGGCCTACTGGGTCACAATACGTGGGCCCGGCTCGAACCAGCGCCCACGCCCGGTCCTGTTCCGGCTGCAGAACTATAGGGAGAGGCAGATACTCCTGGAAGCTTCTAGAAATCTTGGAAAAAAACCCCAAGCTATGATCTATAAAGGATTCAAGATCATGTTATTCCAGGACTTTTCCCCAGCTCTGGTCCGAAAGAGGAAGGCATTCGGCGAGGCGAAGAAGCGTTTCAGGGACTTAAATATTCAGTACTCCTTACGCTACCCAGCGTCGCGACGCTTTAACCATGAAAGATCCGTATATAACTTCGGATCACCAGAAAAGGCTAAGGAATTCTTGGACTCTCTTAGATAAACTGTAAGAGATAATGGTTGTTGGTTTGCCTTTCCCCCCACTTTGGTTTATATCCCCCCTTTTTTCCTTCTTTTTTCTTACCTTACTGTTTAATATTATCATGGGGGGTGGGGAGAGGGATTTGATTTTCTCCCCCCCCCCTTTGGGGTTGTTTCCTTTTATTACTTTATGTGTTTATATGGGTATGTGTGTATATGTATATATATATATTATTTCTATAAATAAGCTGGGGGGCTTGGTTAGTGTTGGTGGGGGGAGGTGGTTACCTTATTCTATTTTACCTCTGTCTTTAGGAGCGGGGTTGTTTCTCCCTTGTTATTTTGTATTATTATATTTAATTATTATTTGTTGAGGTTGTAATTTTATAGTTATATGTTTATATATAGTATTAACATTCCCAAATATATCCAGGTGTTGGTGTGGGCGGGGGTAGGGTGCTCACTGTTAACTCTAGCTTTGTATTATATCTGAATTCTCCTCATTTTATTGAGGAGCGCATCGGTTGGGAGAGGATATGATGGACTTTTGGAGAGGAAGTGACACCCCCTGGGAACAGGGGGAAAATCTCCACTTAGGTACGTTTTATATTTTTTAAAATTTAGAAATAGTTTTTTATTATACTGTTGTGAGTGTGTTAGAGAGCCTTTATTTTTGTAAATTTTATATGCTCTATGCTAGGGATGTTCTAGATTGGGCTTACCCTCCCGAGGGGTCTCGGATTTGCCCGGATGATTATGGTTGATCAGTCGGTTAAGTGGTGCACCTGGAATGTCAAGGGGAGTAATTCGCCAGTCAAAAGGAAGAAAATATGATCAAATCTTAAGAAAGAAAGAGTCGATATAGCTCTCCTACAGGAGACACACCTGTCGGATAAAGAACACTTGAAATTACGACAGGGTGGATTTGATCAGGCCTTTTTTTCTTCTTTTAGCTCAAAAAGCAGGGGAGATGTTATTCTTGTTCGGAAGAATTTCCCTTTCAAAATTCTAAATCAGATAAAAGATGAATCTGGACGATATATTTTGATCAAAGCCCTCATAAATGGAGAAGAATATGGGATTTTAAATTTGTACTGTCCCCCGGCACACCCTTTTAATTTTATAACGGAAGCTTTTTCAAAATTGATGGCTTTTGGTGCCCGTCATACAATTATAGGGAGAGACTTTAATTGTATTATGGATCCGGAAATAGATAGGATTCCCAAAAGTACTGTAGGAGTATCTCCCAGATCTAGACAATTGGTGGATCTGAACAAAGAATTAAGATTAGTAGATGTATGGAGATGTCTTCATCCACAGGGCAGAGATTTTTCTTTTTATTCCAATCCACATAAATGCCATACCAGAATTGATATGTTTTTTGCCCCCTCGATTTTTAAAAATTCCATATCATCCTGTAAAATAGGTAGTATAGCAATTTCCAACCACGCTGCTGTATATATGGAAACTAAGGCGAGGAACAATGGGACATCCCTTCGGCATTGGCGTATGGACCCCTTCCTAATGAAAGACAGTTAATTTGTAAAGTACTTCTCTCACGAATTTAAAACTTTTTTAGAAATTAATTCAGGTACGGCTAGCAACCCATCAATGATGTGGGAGACCATCAAAGCTTACACGCGAGGTTTGATCATCTCCTATTCAGCGACCCAGAAAAAATTGAAGGGAGAACAACAGCGTCTGCTCGAAGCTCGCTTAAAAGTAGCTGAAACAGCATACGCTGATAGACCTTCTATTATTAAGTTGCAAAGGATTACGGCCCTTAGGACAGCTCTAAGCACCACACTTACCCAAACGGCTAAGAGGGAAATATTATTTGCAAAACAAAGGTTATATGAATATGGCGACAAACCGGGTAGATACTTCGCATTTCTTGCAAAGACAAGGAAGGCCCCTCAGACTATTACGTCTATCAAGGAAAGTACGGGTATTTTGACTCATGATCATAATAAGATAAATGCGATCTTTAGAGAATTTCATTCTGAGTTATATAAATCGCAGGATTGTGAAGATAGGACTAGGAGGATGCAGTAATTTTTTAAAATTTTGACCTTTCCGGGCCTAACTCCGGAACAGGTATCGGTCCTAAATGCTCCTCTAACAGTCCAAGAAATACTTGATGCAATCAGGCAACTTCAGAGCGGTAAGGCACAGGACCCAGATGGTTTTCAAGCTGAATTCTATAAAGAATTTACAGAAATATTGGCTGGTCCACTTATGGACATGTATAACTATGCATATAGTCAGGGCTGTCTCCCGCCTTCGCTGAAAGAGGCAAATATTTCTCTTATCCTTAAAAAAGGAAAGGATCCAGAAGATTGTACGTCATATAGACCAATATCCTTGCTAAATGTAGATTTTAAAATCCTTTCTAAAACGTTAGCACTGAGACTAGAAAGGGTACTGCCACATATTATAAAGGAGGATCAGACAGGGTTTATTAAGGGCCGTAGATCATCCAATAATATTAGAAGGGTTTTGAATATGATTCAAGCCTGTCATCAGGAAAAGATACCAGGAGTAGTAGTTTCATTAGACGTAGAAAAGGCATTTGATAGGGTTGAATGGTCATATTTGTTTTACACATTGGAAAGGTTTGGCGTTGGACAGGTGTTTACCAAATGGGTCTCAACATTGTATAGTGATCCCAAAGCAGTTGTGGTTACCAATGGATTAGGTTCGGATAGCTTCAGTGTGGGTAGGGGCTGCCGTCAGGGATGTCCTCTCTCGCCATTGTTATTTACGCTAATAATTGAACCACTAGCAGAAGCTATACGGGCTGATCCTAATATAACGGCCCCGAGGATTGGTACAGGTAAACATAAAATTACCCTTTATGCAGATGATGGTCTTTTATTCCTCAGTAATCCTCTGATGTCCGTACCTTGCCTAATCCAAGTTATTAATACATTTAGTGCATTCTCAGGCTATAAAATTAATTTTTCAAAATCGGAGGCTATGCCACTGGGTGGCCTTGCTATGCTACCCCACTTAGTGAACGGATCCCTTTTTCCCTTTCGTTGGTCCCTGGAGGGTTTCTTATACTTAGGCATTTTTATTACCCCAGTATTTGGTCAGTTGTATAAGGCTAATTTTGTGCATTTACTGGAAAGGATAAGGCAGGACCTCCAGCAATGGGGAGACCTTCCAATTTCCTGGTTGGGTAGAATGGCACTAATTAAAATGAATGTTCTGCCCCGTCTCCTATATCCTATGAGAATGCTTCCGGTGATGCTGCCGAGGATGGCTCTATGTAAATTATATGGCAGGCTGGGTTCCTTTATCTGGAATCATAGACGGCCCCTCATTAAGCTGAAGAAGCTACAGCTTCCACAGACAAGGGGAGGACTGGACTTCCCAGATTTTAGGAAATATCAGTTAAGTTCCCTATTAAGTTACATAGCTGATTGGGTCTTGTCTGATCCACAATCAATCTGGTTGGACATCGAGGCTTCTCAAGTAAAATACCCACTTATTAACCTCTTATTTTCAGACAAGAGGAAAATCATTACAGACCACTGTAAAAACCCTATAATACTAAACACAATTAAGGCTTGGAATATAATGCGGCAAAATGAGGGTAACTCACATAAAACATCCCCCCTATGCCCCGATAGTGGGAGCGTGGGGATTCCAACCGGGGTTTACAGATACCACTTTTAAACTCTGGAGATCCAGGGGTATCTCATGTCTAGGGGACCTATTTAAGGATGGGGTCCTGATGTCTTTTGAACAGCTGCGTCAGAAATTCGGATTACCTAATGGAGACCTGTTTCGATACTTCCAAATTCGAGATTATATACAGAAGAAGACTACGTTATTAGATCATCTTTATAAATCAGATAGAGAATGTAATGTTCTACGACCAGTGGGGATATCTTCCGTCAGCACTATTTATCATTTACTACATGATGAAGTATCGGGAGATATGGACAATCTGCTTAAAACGTGGGATCAGGATTTGGGACTAGAAATCTCTATAGAAATGTGGAATGATATTTGGGAAAATGCTAGAAGAATTACTATCTGTAACATAACCCAGGCTATCCAGATGAAGATACTTCATAGGGCCCATATAGCACCGGTTCGATTGGCAAAATTTAAGGCAGGAGCATCTCCAATGTGTCCCAAATGTAAAATAGAGGTGGGCACTCTTGTACATTGCCTATAGACCTGTCATAAGATCCGTAGATATTGGACTAAAATAGCAAGCACCCTGGCAGAAATTTTAGGAACGGAAATTAAAGTGGACCCTGTATCTCTCCTTTTGGGCTTTTCGAACTCTCCCTCCCTGGACATGTACGGGAAGAGACTATTCTCTCTTTCTGGAAAAATATTTTGGTGAACTGGGTGGCTGAGGGCTCCCCTGGACTTTCAAATTGGAACAGATTAATTATGGAATGTATTCCCCTTGACTTCCTTACAAATATGGTACACTGAAAGACCGAATTATTTTATAAAATATGGCAGCCTTTCTTGAATTACATAAATACAGATATTTTGGCTATCCTAACAAGGGCTTTTATTCAATTGAGATTACAAACCTGGCTGGTCCGGGGCCCCTTAGGAGAGGAACCCTGCACGAATACGGGTTTTATTACATTTGATGTTAACACATTCCGAGCATGTAAGAGACTTTAATATACACTCTGGTTAGTTGTAGGTTAGATTAGTAGAAAGTTGAGTTTGTTTTTTATTTATTTTTCGGTATTTTTTTTCCTTTTGTTAAATTTTGGCTCTTGTATATTTGATTTAATTGTATATCAATTTTTGTATTTGAGAGTTTTGTTTATTTTTGTAAACTTGT
>NC_092756.1:75890654-75928154 GCF_047496795.1 Chiloscyllium punctatum | reverse complement strand
CTTCCAAGAATTTAGAAATCTCATCCTGAATGATGGATCCTAGAATTTAACCTACAACCGAGGTTAAGCTAACCAGCCGATAATTTTCCATCTTTTATCTTGATCTTTTCTTGAACAAGGGGTTTACAACAGTGATTTTCCAATCATCTGGGAATTTCCCTGACTCCAGTGATTTTTGAAAGATTAAAAATAGCCTCTACTATTTCCTCAGCCACCTCCCTCAGAACTCTCGGATGTAGACCATCAGGGCTGGGAGATTTATCAATTTTTAGACCTTTTAGCTTTTCAAGCACTTCCTCTTTTGTAATGGCTACCATATTCAAATCTGCCCCCGACTCTCCTTAATTGTTAGGATAATGCTCATGTCTTCCACTGTGAAGACTGACACAAAGTATTTACCAAGTTCTTCAGCCATTTCCTTATCTCCCTTCACGAACCTTCCTGCATCAATTTGGAACGGCCCAATTTCTACTTTTGCCTCTCATTTGTTTCTTATGTATTGAAAGAAACTTTAACAATCATTTCTAATATTACTGGCGAGCTTACCTTCATATTTGATCCTCTCCTTCCTATTTCTATTTCTTTGTTATCCTCTGTTTATTTTTGTCGGCTTCCCAATCTTCTGATTTCCCAGTGCTCTTGGCCACTTTGTAGGCTCTCTCTTTCCCTATGATACATTTCCTGACTTCCTTTGTCAGCCCTGGCTGTTTACTTCCCGCCCCCTGACGGATAATGTTTCTGCCAAGAGAAGACTGAGGGAGTTTGGGATCCAGTACTCTCTGAGGTATCCGGCGGTGCTCCGATAACCTTACATGGATCCGTACATCTCTTTGATACATCGGAGAAGGCAAGAGACTTTGTGGACAAATTAACCGAATCTGAACAATTTAGTATCTACAAATAGTGTTGTTTGGTTATGACTTTGTTGTTTTTTAAAAAACCGAGGAAGTCCAGTTGGAGCTTTCTTTTCCTTGTTTTCCCGATTGGGTAATAATCTGGTTTAAACTGTGTTTGGTGGTGGTTGAGATGTGTACTTTCAATTTCTAAGTGAAGTTATGCCAGAGGATGGGTGGGGTATTTACCCCATCGATCTTAAATGTTTTTTATCTTTATTTATATTGCTATTCTATGGTATATTTACTTTCTATTCTGCTTGTGTTTGTGCAACGGCTCGAGCTAGAAGGAGGGAAACTGGTTGGGATGGCTAGATGCTCACTTATGGGCAGTTTGGGATGGGTAGTTGCCCCCTTTGGGCAGGAGGTGAGTTCCCCTATTCAGCGCCATTGGCACTTTATATGGTGGTTTGTATTGCTTTTAATCTTTGATAGTTTTGGAGGTTTGTTAAATGTCGTGGTTTCAGTTTATGTAGTTTTTAGATTTGATGGAGCATATGACACTAAGGCTCAGTGATTTGTGGTTCGAGTTCCTCCTCTCTGGAATTTAAATGTTACTGCAGAAGGTTATGGCTAATGACTTGATTAAATGGTGAACCTGGAATATCAAGGGAAGTCACTCACCAATTAAGAGGAATAAGGTACTTTTGAGTCTTAGAAAGGAGAAAGTGGATGTTCCTTTGTTACAGGAGATGCACTTGGATGACAGGGAGCATTTGAAACTACAGCAGAATGGCCTTGATCGGGTTTACTTCACATCATTTAATCCCAGAAAGAGGGGAGTGGCTGTATTGGTGAGGGGGAATCTCCCATTTAAGTTACTAGAGTGTGTTAAAGACACACACAGAGGAGGTTTGTAACTCTTATAGCCTTGATAAATGGTGAAGAATATGGTGTTTAAATGTTTTTTGCCTTCCAGCCCAGCCCCTCAACTTTTTGTTTTCTAAATTGATCAGTCTGGAGTCCTGGCATATCATTATAGGGGGAGATTTTAACTGTCTCATGTATCCCACAGTACAGAGGTTGCCCAAAGCCACCACCCCCGATATCCTCTGTACAAACTAAACAATGAGTGGATCTGTGTGTGGAGTGAGGGTTGGTGGACATCTGGAGGTGTCTCCACCCTACAGGCAGGGATTTTACGGTTTTTCCCAATACACACAGATGTCACACCAGGATTGATTTTTTTCCAATCCCCGTGGCAACCCTGGACTTGGTGGCAGCTTGTACGATCGGTAATATTACCATCTCTGATCACACTCCAGTGTACCTGTTGGTTAAGATTAAGGACGTTACAGTGGGTCCAAGGCACTGGCAAATGGATCTCTTCATCATCAAGGATAATACGTTTGTGGAGCATTTCTCTCGGGAATTTTGGGCGTTCCTAGACAATAAATCACGCTCGGTTAGTAGCCCATCCTTCCTTTCGGAAATTGACAAAGCCTATGCCAGTGGGTCAGTTATTTCCTACTCTGCCAGTAGGAGGCGGAAGAAGGGTGAGCAGCAATGTCTCCTCGAAGCACGGTTGAAGGCAGCTGAGAAGGCCTACTTTGATAGGCCCTCATTGGTCAAGTTACAGAGGATTACGGCACTGCGGTCTGCATTGAATTCTGTGCTCACGCAGACAGCAAAGAATGAGCTTAATTTTGCAAAGCAAAGGTTATATGATCATGGAGACAGGCCTGGTAAATACTTAGCATATCTCGCTCGGAAAAGGAGCACCCCTCAAGCCATTACGGTGATTAGGGAAGGGTCTGGGAACCGAATGTGTGACTCCAAAAAGATTAATGTGTCATTCCAGAGAATTTTCTCTAAGTTATACCAATCTGAGGTTTGTGAGGCGGGGCGGGCCAAAATGAAGGCTTTATTCAAGGATCTGGAGCTCCTGGGTGTGACCCCTGAACAAGAGTCTTTTCTCAATGTCCCCTTATCAGAGCAAGAGGTGCAGGAGGCTGTGAAGCAGCTTCAGAATGGAAAGGCACCCGGTCCTGATGGACTTCCCAGTGAATTCTAGAAGGAATTTATAAACATATTGTCAGGCCCGATGTTCAACATGTTTAATGACTCATACAGCCATGTTTGTCTCCCGCCATCTCTGAGAGAGGGCAATATTTCGCTTATTCTTAAAAAAGGGAAGGTCCTGGGGGACTGTGCTTTGTACAGGCCCATTTCACTCTTAAATGTGGACTTTAAAATCCTCTCTAATACTCTTGTGTTCAGGTTGGAGACTGTGTTACCTTCTATTGTTAAAGAGGACCAGACGGACTTCATAAAGGGCCACAGATCCTCCAATAATGTTAGGAGGCTGCTTAATGTAATTCAAGTGTGTCAACAACAGTCAATATAGGGATTGGTGATTTCTCTAGATACAGAGAAGGCGCTTGACCGAGTTGAGAGGGCGTCTGGGATCTCCCAGACATTAAAAGCAACCAACAATCTTGTCCTCATTCTTTCATCAAATCCAGCAGTTTCAGTCCCTCGCCTGTTAGCATGCATCTGTGTGTTTGGCACCTTTTTGGGGGACAAGATTAATCTTGCAAAATCAGAGGCTATGCCTATGGGTGGTCTTATGAAAGTGTTAAGTCTTGTGGGTGAATATCGATTCCCATTTAAATGGTCACAGGGGGGTTTTGTGTATTTGAGCATGTTCATTACTCCAGTTCTGAATCGGCTGTTCAAAGACAATTTTGTTTAATTATTTGACAAAATCAAACAAGACCTTCAAAGATGGAGGCCCTTCTGGTCTCGTGGTTGGGTCGGATAGTACTTATTAAGATGAATATTCTCCCTCGTTTACTATCCCCTATATGGATGCTCCCCCTGATTTTCGATAAGCAAACATTCAGGAGACTGAACGGCTGGTTCAGCCCCTTTATTTGACATCGTCAGTGGCCCCTCATTAAATGAGCTAAACTGCGATTGTCTCACAGACTGGGGGGAGTGGATCTCCCAGACATTAAAAGCTACCAACTAAGCTCACTTTTATCCTACATGAGTGATTGGGCTTGTGGGGACCCTCTTTCAATATGGTTCGATATTGAAACCTCCCAGGCTAAGGTGACCCCTTACTCACTTGCTGTGTTTGGACAAAATGAGGACACTTCGGGAATATTGCCATAACCCAATAGTTATCGATACTGTTAAAGCACGGAGGGCAATTCAGCAGAGGGAAGGCAATCTTGGCAAGACATCTTCTCTTACACCGGGTATGCCGGGTTTTCAACCGGGGATGATAGATTCAGGATCCAAACATTGGGCAGTTAGGGGTGTGTGTTGCGTGGGTGATTTGTTTGAGGGAGACACAATGATGTCCTTCGATCAGTTAGCATGGAAACACGAGCTACCGAACAGGGACCTCTTTTGTTTATTTCAAGTTAGAGATTTTATTCAAAAAAAGACGACTTTTGACTGATCCCACCAACTCCGACATAGAGAGAGGGGTGATTTAGCCCCATATCCTGCACACCCCACAAAGTTCTGTATTTTTCTGACACAACATCCCACCAAACCCAACACAGACCAGGGGACATTTCCAGGGGAGATGAGAAATCGATTTGACATCAGACAAAGAAGATCAGTCGTGAAGACAAGGCTTAAAAGTTAGCCATCCCAGATGGGACATGAACCCATAATCCGAGGCTGAGGAGGCCAGTGCCTTATCCATTAGACCACTGGGGCCACATCTACCAAACTGAAATGGCAGCCTGTAAATACTGCACCCTGAACCTCTCATATTGTGTTCTTCTCTGAGTTTTATCCTCACACTGATTGGTTGTTCCCCCTTCCATCTCACGCTAAATCATTGACTGCTTGATAAAATTGATCTTACCTCCCATTTCGCCCCAAACGGACAGACAAGAAATCCATCAAACTCCAACTTTGCACAATTGCAGTCTGAGGAAAATGGTGCAGACAGGAAAATAGCAAAGGGCTCAATGTTATTTTGTGCAGCACCTTGAAGATATTTACAGTTAGTGGGGGAGGAGTAAGTGGAGATGTTGCAAACAGCTGCATTGAGGACAAATCAACAGAATCATAGCAGGCATTCAGCGCATTGTGGCTGTGCTGTCTCTTTCAGACAATTCACACCAAGATCTCCCAATTCCTGGAATTACCTTGTGCAAGTTTCTACTAAAGAGCATTTTCCATAATCTCGAAGCAGGCAAGTAATTTTTAACGGAGTAGTTGAAAAATCCAGTCAATTTGGATTGAGATGGAGTTGATATGGGATGTAAATCAGCCACCACAAAGATCAGGCTTCAAAAGTCAACACCCCAACAGGGATTTGAACCTCCAATTCACTCCATCAGAAGCTACAGTCTTACCCATTAAGCCACAAAAACTCAGTGACAGTACTCGATTGGGAATAGTTGATCTTAAACGAGTGCTAACGGCGAGCATATTCCAAGATCTGTCACGACACACTGAGAGATACACTAATGTTTCGGGCAGCTGCTGCCAAGTTGTACAGGGAAACAACACAGTCTAAGGTCTATCACAAATTATCACATCGTTCTTTAAATTCTCAGACCCTCTTGGTGCCTGACAATGAACAGAGATCGGTTTCTGCGCAAGTCCAAAATGCCTTTATTTTTCGTGACACAGAACTTTGAGAAATGTCAAAATTCCAGTGTTTTGTTGGTTCTTTTCTCTCTGCATAGACAGTGCTCAACTGGTTTAGAACCTTTGTCTGCATTTCTATTTGATTTTTTATGAATAAAGTATATTTTATAAATAAACAAAAATCTGGAGAGAGAGAAGATCTGCCCGAACTTGTGAGACCCCGCTTTGTGGAAGAGAGGCAGCCCTATATCGGGACAGGAAGGGGATTCCAATGGCTCAACATGTATTGTTCCAGTTAATACCCTCGCCTCCTTGACCACAAAGTGAAGTGGGAGATGGCACGGGGCAGGGTGACACTAGGCACACGGACACACAAGATGGCCGCTGAGCCATTAGTTGGCCACTTGGCACACAAGATGGCCGCCGGACCACAATATGGAGAGAGACAGCAGAGCAAACACAGACACTGCCTGGGGCCACCAGAATGCCAGCAAAATGCACTCACAAATGAGTTGATTATTTTAAGGCGGATGGGAGAGACAATACACATGAAGAACATACACTCCCCGCCAAAGGGTCTGGTCAGACAACACGTTTGATAGAAATGTTAGATACAGCCTCAATACAGAGTGATAATAGTCAGGGCTGCAGTAATCGGCCTTCTCAGGAAGAGCGATTAGCGCCCATTACTACAGCAACGGACTTCCGCGCAGATGCTGAAACTGACAACAACTGCACTGAAATTAACAAAGGCCACACTGGAACTGACAATAACTGCACCGAAACGATCAAGGATTCTGCAATGTTTACAATAAACAAGCCATGTTACAGAGACAATAACCTCATCACTGACCTATTATATCACAAAATGTATAACAGTATCTTGACCATGTGCTCCGGGTTGAGAGAAGAATCACAGCTGACCACTGTGCTGTTGGTGCTGCTCTCTCCCCGGAGCTCCGGGATTTCCTTGGACAATAAACTCTGTTGGTGAACCCCGACTCTGACTCAGGGCCTGGTGATTTTCAGCAGTTGCCTTCCCACAAATGTTTGTCCAATCTGTGGATGTGGCACTCCAAGTTCTCCAACGATGGCCTAACTACCTCACATCTCCATCATAGCCTCCTTGCAATTGTATTCAATACCTTGACTAAGAAAGGTAAGGGCCCAAATGCATAGCCACAGCCCCATCAGTTCCAACCTTGAACACCCAGATTTCAATCATTTCCATTGACATATTGGACCTTATCATAAATACCAAACATGCAGGTAATCTGGGGTTCAGCTGGTAATGTTGACAGAATATAGCTTAGACTGACACCAACACAACCAAAACAGAAGCTGCTTTGTCCATAGATTGGTAGCTCTATCCGTTGGCTCTATCCCAGTGACCTCATGGGTAAGGCACTAACTTCCTAAACCAGAGATTGTGCGTTCAAGTCTTATTTGGGGTTTTGATTTGTTGAAACCTTCACTGTGCAGCTGATCTTAATCTTGTATGGTCACAGGACCATGGCAACAAATTTGAAATTTGACCAGACAGAAAATTGGCCAAACTAAGTTAAACAGCAGCTATCGGCTCGAGACAACAGTGCAACTAAGATCAAAGAGCTACAAAGATTCAAGAAGAACCAGTTCCAACCAGACTGAGGGTTATATATTGCGAAGTGTCAGCCTGAGCCAATCCACTTTATAGCTCCTGGCATGACAACAGTGAAGGGTATTGGTGTGACCCCATTGGATGATGTGAACCCAGCTCATGACCGTATTGGCCAAAGCCACAGAAGATTCTGGAAGATCAGATACAGGAGAGGAGGAAAACACACCTGACCGCCAAACGCTGAGCAAAGCCTTCAGTGGGTCCTGCAGTGGAGATCTGACCATCTGCTCCAAAACTGTTCATAAAAGACTTCGCATGAGAAGGGCAGGCCATTCAGCCCATCACATCCACACTGACCCTCTGAAGAGCATCCCTTCCAGGCCCAACCCCTATCCTCTCACCCTGCATTCCCCAAAGCCAATCCACCGAACCTGCACATCTTTGGGCTGTGGGAGGAAACCAAAGCACCCGGAGTACCCCATGGAGGGAATGTGCAAACTCGGCACAAACAGACACCCAAGGGAGGAATCAAAGCCAGGTCCCTGATGCTGTGAGGCAGCAATGCTACCCACTGAGCCACCATGCCATCCCCAGGAGAATCTCAGCAGGTTTTCAGCCATTGTGACTGTGCTGTTTCTTTCAGGGAATTCACCTCAATCCTGCAAATCTTGTGCAAGAAGATGTTGGGCACCACTTCCCATCAACTGAATGCAGACATGGAGATTTTCCCAAAGTAAATTAGAAATCAAGTTGACAAAGGGCAGGTAACTGACACCCCAGATGGGACTTGAACCCACAACCCCTGGCTTAGAGGGCCAGTGCCATATCCACTAGGCCACTGGGGCCACGCAGCCAGATGGAAATCACAGCCTTTATGTACTGCACCCGACCTCTCATACTGTGTGTGTCTGAGTGTTGTACTCTCACTGATTGTTTTTGACCCCTTCCATCTCATGCTAAATTGTTGGCTGCTTGATAAATCAATCTCACGTCCCATTTGTCCCCAAACGGACAGATGAGAAATTAACCAAACTCCAATGTTGCACAACTCAAGTCTAAGGAATATGGAGCAGACAAGAAAATAGCAAAGGGCTCAATGTTATTTTGTGCAGCACCTTGAAGATATTTGCAGTTAGTGGGGAAGGAGTAAGTGGAGATGTTGCAAAAAGCTGCATTGAGGACAAATCAACAGAATCTTAGCAGGCATTCAGCCCATTGTGGCTGTGCTGTCTCTTTCAGACAATTCACCCCAAGATCTCCCAAATCCCGGAATTACCTTGTGCAAGTTTCTATGTCACATCATTTGCCATAATCTCAATGTAGGCACAGTGATTTTTAACAGAGTACTGTCGATGAAAAATTCAGGATTAGTGGTGCTGGAAGAGCACAGCAGTTCAGGCAGCATCCAAGAAGCTTCGAAATCGACGTTTCAGGCAAAAGCTGTTCGGAATAAAGGCTGTGAGCCTGAAGCGTAGAGAGATAAGCTAGAGGAGGGTGGGGGTGGGGAGAATGTAGCATACAGTACAATGGGTGAGTGGGGGAGGGGATGAAGGTGATAGGTGGAAAAGGAGGTAGGCAGGTAGGACAAGTCCGAACAAGTCATGTGGACAGTGCTGAGCTGGAAGTTTGGAACTAGGGTGAGGTGGGGGAAGGGGAAATGAGGAAACTGTTGAAGTCCACATTGATGCCCTCGGGTTGAAGTGTTCCAAGGCGGAAGATGAGGCGTTCTTCCTCCAGGCGTCTGGTGGTGAGGGAGCGGCGGTGAAGGAGGCCCAGGACCTCCATGTCCTCGGCAGAGTTGGAGGGGGAGTTGAAATGATTCCAATGGCTCAACATGGATTGTTCCAGTTAATATCCTTTTTCAGATGGATAGAGCTGGAGAGAGAGTAAAGATTGTGGGAATTCGGGAAATGCTGACAATCTGTTTTAATATTTTGTTAATAAAATCAAGTTGAACCGCAAACCATATTTGGTCCCCCTTTGTCTGCATCACCAACAAGAATACTGAGGGAAAGTTGAGTTTAATTATATTGTGTTACTAATGTTCATCTGGTTGATCAGTGGAAATTAAAAGCCATGTCACACAACAGGCAGAGTCAATCTTTAGCTGAGTAGAAGTTCAGCAGAGAGAAACAGACTTACTTTGTGAGATAATACGTCATTCCTGTCCCATTGATCTCTTAACTGCAGGGAACTTTCAGATACGTGGTATCTTTAGAGCAATTAAATATCCTCCCAAGATATATGCTTTCACTCTCAACTGAAGATGTTATAACTTCAATGGCTAAGAGCATTAACCAATAAATCAATGCCAAGCCAGTTGAAGTATTACACTTGGCACATCATCATCGCTGTAATTGCAGAATGCAGCATAACCTATTCCATCTTCTAACCTACTGACAGCCTACTTTTCAGAAGTCTCCTTACACGACTCTGAAAACAAATTAAAAGAAACCAATTAAACTAAATAAGCACAAATCAAAATGTCCCAGTCATTTAAAAAGGCTCTGTCACAAAAGTCAAAATCTCCCAAGAAAGCTTACACTTACAGAGTCACAGAGTTGGACAGATCCTTCGCTCCAACTCGTCCATGCCAACCAGATATCCGAAAGTTATCTAGTCCCACAAACCAGCATTTGGCCCATATCCCTCTGAAGCCTTCTTATTCATGTCCCCACCCAGCTGCCTTTTAAATGTTACAGAGTCTTAGAGTTATACAGCACGGAAACAGACCCTTTGGTCCAACCCGTCTATGCCGACCAGATATCCTGAATTAATCTCGTCCGACTTGCCAGCATTTGGCCCATATCCCTCTGAAGCCTTCTTATTCATGTCCCCATCCAGCTGCCTTTTAAGTGTTACAGAGTACTGGAGTTATACAGCACGGAAACAGACCCTTTGGTCCAACTCGTCTATGCCGACCAGATATCCTGAATTAATCTAGTTTGACTTGCCAGCATTTGGCCCATATCCCTCTAAACCCACCCTGTTCATATACCCCCATCCAAATGCCTTTTGAATGTTTTGGAGGAGCCGGTGTTAGACTGGGGTGGACAAAGTTAAAAATCACACAACACCAGGTTATAGCCCAGTGGGTTTATTTGGAAGCACGAGTTTTCGAAGCGATGCTCCTTCACTGGGTGGTTGTCTTCACCTGATGAAGAAGCAGCGCTCTGAAAGCTAGTGCTTCCAAATAAACCTGTGGGATTATAACCTGGTGTTGTGTGACTTTTAACTTCTAAATGTTGTTATTGTACTAGCCTCCACCACTTCCTCTTGCAGCATGTTCCATATAAGCACCACCCTCTGCATGAAAAGGTTGCCCCTAAGGTTCCTTTTAAATTATTATTCCTCTCACCTTAAACCTTTCCCCCTCTGTTTTTGTACTCCCCCACCCTGGGGAAAGGACTGAAGCTATTCACCCTATCCATGTCCCTCATGGTTTTATAAACCTTTATAAGGTCACCCTTCAGCCTCCGATGCTCCAGAGAAAATATCCTCAGTCTATTCATCCTCCCCCGATAGCACAAACCCTGTAACCCTTGCAACACCCTTGTAAATCTTTTCTGAATGCTTGCAGGTTTTACAACATCTTTCTACAGCAGGGAAACCAGAATTGAACGCAGTATTCCAAAAGGTGGCCTAACCAATATCCTGTACAGCCACAACCCAACATCCCAATTCCTATACTCAATGCACTGATTCATAAAGGCAAGTGGATCAAATGTCTTCTTCACTATGCTATCTACCTGCAACTCCTTCTCTTCCTAATCTGTGTGTATGTGAGTTACAATAATCTTTTTGAATTCTGATATGAATAGATTCGCTCTTTTGTTAATTCAACATATCCAGGTTTAATTGGATACTTTTAAACACCAATTCAAATGGTTTGGGAGGAAGACATCCACAAGAAAGGGTCCCTTTTCAAATTAATCTGTTAGTGACCAATCAAGGATCCAGGTAAATGAAGAAAGGAAACCATTTCATCCCTGCTCACCTGGGAGCTTAACAATTTGGGGTATCTGTCTGGAACTGTAATAACGTGGGGAAAAATAATCACACCAGCCTCTCTTTGTAAGTTCTCCATGTATTTACGAAACAATGCCCTTCACCAGCACATCTCAGTGATATATTTAACATTCCATTCACATTAATCACTCCAAGGGCATGTTTTACGTTCGGAATATAAACAGTAAGTGTTGAAATTCTCAGCTTCGGAAGCATCTGCTGAAAAAATCAAAATGAATATTGCAAATTGATAATTGTGTTTCTCTCCACAGATGCTGCCTGACCTGCATTTCAGTATTTCTTGATTTTATTGCAGATTTTCAGCACATGTGGTATTTAACTTGTGTATAATTTTTTTACGTAAGGAGAATGGAGACTTGAAAACATTGAATGGGACTTTTGCTCATTAACCTCTTGGGAATTGTCTGCTATTGAATGATTTGATTCAGACTTTAGACAAGGTGCAATCATGACAAAGTCTGTGGGATTGTACTTATTATATATCAAGGAACAGCTCATCAAATAAGGCAATCCTCTGAAACATATGAATTCTCACCTCAAGTTTGGGGAGAAAGGTATAAAGGATCAGTATTAGATGGGGTGAGATCTGAACAACTTCAGAAAAACTTTGATCTTAAAACTACAATTCTGCAGGAGAGTGTTTATTACAGTGAGTGATACCACACAGTATTTCAATTGCACTGAATTGGTTTTGAAAGATAACTCAATAAATGCAGGTTGATGCTGTAGATGGTTCCTGTCGATATATTTCGTTGACCTGTTCAGACGTGTTATGATGTTAAGTCTCAGGCAGAAAGAGGAAGAAGGTATAAGTAAGGTTCAAGAAACTGAAGACAGACAGAGCCCTGGAGATAACAGGAATGAACTCAAACTAGGAAATAGAGAATTTGAAGCGACCATGCGATGTTTATGGAAAACAGGATTAAGGAACCTCCAAGGCACTTTACAGAGGGATAACAAGCAACAGGTCACCAGGGAAAGAGTATGTCTTCTCAGAGCAAAGGAGGGAATTTACACATGGAGCCGGAGGAAGTGGGTGAGGTTCTTCATGAATAAACTGCATTGGTATTTCTTTAGGATTCTGGGTAGTCCAAGATGGAGGATGGGAAAAAGTTGTGACTGTAAGAGCTGCCTCTTTTTTGAGGCCTTTTTCTGTGTTGGGGGTGATTTCCTCAAATTCCAGGAGCAGCAATTACTGTTTTATTATGCAACTTTGGAGAAAAACAAACTCAAAACAACGGCACTTTTAAAAGGAAGAAAATCAGACAAAGAAAGTGAGTACATGGTCAGGGGGGCGGGAGGGAAGAAACCTACACTGCTCACTGATATGGATAGGAAGGGTCGAGAGGGATATGGGCCCAGTGTGGGCGAATGGGACGAGATTAGATTAGGATATGTGGTCAGCATGGACGAGTTGGATCGAAGGGTCTGTTCCCATGCTGTACATCTCTATCACTCTCTGACATGGTGGATGGTGAGTCTTGTATATTGATATTCTAGAGCATGTCAATATTAAAAAGGAGGAGTTGGGTGTTTTGAAAAGCATTAAGGTAGACATGTCCCCAAGACCTGATGGAATCTATCATAGAATCCTGAGAGAGACAGGTGTGGAAATTGCTACGGATTTGTACAAAATATTTGTATCCTTTATCGTCACAGGAGAATTCCCAGAGGACTGGAGAATACCCAATGTTGTTTCTTTCTTAAAGAATGGCAACAAGAATAATTCAGGAAATTAAATGCCAGATTGGCTTCCTGTTATTCATTGCTTGGACATCACTGTCTGTGCCTGGATGGTACCCTCTGGAAGTCACTCTGTAAAGATCTCCACCCCTCTACCTTGGGGTCTCAGGATCTCAAGGTGTTCCTCTCTTTGGCCAAGGTTTCGGTCCATGTGTAATGGTTTCCTGAATGTGGTTCCTGTGAAGTGCCTTGTGCCATGAAAAGGGATCCCTACATGCAGGCTGTAGTTGGGTTGAAGTGTTATGGAGAGCAGGCAGGAAAGTGGAGTTGAGGCCGAGATGAGATCAGCCATGATCGTGTGGAATGACAAAGCAGGCTCGAGGAGCTGAATTTACGAATTTTTAAGATCATTCTGCTGGGCCACTTTTCGTTGTTGCCTGTCCCAAAGTCCACCTTGGAGGATGGTTACCTGAAGGATCGAGGTTGAAAGTCCCTGATCGTTGAAGTGATCTCCGACTGGGAGGGAACACCTCTGTTTGGTGATTGTTACGCGGTGCCCATTCATCTGTTGCCGTAGCCTCTGCTCGGTCTCACCAATGTACCATGCATTGGGCATCCTTCCCTGCAGCGTATGAGATAGACAACATTGGCCGAGTCACGTGAGTACCTGCCGCGTACATGGTGGGAGATGTCCCCATGTGTAATGTCGGTATCCATGGCGACACTCTGACACGTTTTACAGTGTCTGCTGTGACAGGGTTGTTTGGTGTTGTCCTGAAGGCCGGGCAGTTTGCTGTGAACAATGGTCTGTTTAAGGTTTGGTGGCTGTTTAAAGGTGAGAAGTGGAGGGGTGGGGAAGGTCTTGGCGAGGTGCTCATCCTCATCGATAATGTGTTGCAGGCTGTGGAGAATGTGACGTAGTTTCTCAGCTCCTGGTAAGTACTGGACAATGAAGGGTACCCTGTTGGTTACAGCTCGTGTCTGTCTCCTGAGGAGGTCATTGCAGTTTCTCCCTGGGGCATGTCAGAACTGGCGATTGATGAGTTAAGCATCGTATCACATTCTTATCAGGCCATCCTTGTGTACTTCCAAGTGCCCCTCACATTCCCCCTGACCTGAACAGATCCTGTGTAAGTGTACGGCTTGTACAGAGGGGACGTCTGTTTTAATATGTTGAGGGTGGGTTTGTGGTTGAGTGAGGTGCTGTGGTGTCCATCCTTGATGGAGATGCATGTGTCCATGAATGAGACAGATACTAAACATTAGTCCATGGTGAGTTTGATGGTGGGATGAAACTCGTGAAATGTTGGTGAACATAAATGTTGGGAGAGTGCAGCATTGTTCTGACATGAACACAACCAAGGTTGAGGGGATCAATTCTCCTGACATGGCCCCAGAAGCACGTGTTGTCCCAGTGACCTAACAGCTCCATCTCTGATCTTCTAAGCTACTGCCTGTGGTTTACATCCCTTCTGGGGATACTTTCAATTTAAACATTCTCTCCAATTAAAACCCTCTCACTGCATTATCTCCATTGAAATTAAGTTAATCTCTGACCTAATATCTTTAAAACTCTACATGGCTGATCATGGAATTAAAACATTACCAAGTCAGTTTGATACATGTGGAAACAAACGTTTGATAAACTGGAGCGAAAGGGAGTGGAATTAATTTCTCAGCTCTCCCAAAGAGACAGCATTGACATGATGGGCTTCAGTATATACAGTCACATTCGAAGATTCATTGATCTGAAATTAAACAGTCAAATGTCTGTTTCACCACAGTCGACTCATCTGTTGTTCGTTTCCTCACTGATGCAGGAATTAGCATTGACCCATTTGTTCTTGTCTTTCTGGGACCATTCCTTCAATGTTGGCTGTACAAACATTGAGCTTGCTTGACTTCTATACTGTCCTCTTGGTATTTAACAGGATAAAATGCAGGTGAAATAAAGTTATTCCATACGCAAAAATTTATACTTAAATTCGATGAGTTGGACCAAGATAACAGTCACCCTAAAGGTGGAAGATTCGTTGAAAATATTTGGTTTGCAAGTAATGACAGACACAGTGAAAAGTTTTGTCTTGTGAGCAATACAGGCAGCTCACAGAGTTCAGTAGCATAGATAAGTAAATAATAGGGAAACAGCAGCATGAACAAAAACACAGGTACAGGCGAGTATTGAGAGTCTGTGAGACCGTTCAGTATTCTAACAACAGTAGGGTAGAAACTGTTTCAAAACTGGTTGGTGCGTGTGTTCAGGCTTCTGTACCTTCTCCCCGATGGTAGAGGTTGTAGAAAAACATTGCCAGGGTGGGATGGATCTTTGAGAATGCTGGAGACCTTTCCTTGACAGTGGGCCTGGGAGATGGATTCTATAGATGGGAGGTTGGCCTTTGTGATTGTCTGGGCTGAGTTCACCACTCTCTGTAACTGTCTCCGATCTTGAATGGTACAGTTGCCAAACCAGGTAGTGACACATCCAGACAGAATGCTGTCGATGGTGCACCTATAAACGTTGGCAAGGGTATTCTCTGTCAGTAATATCCGATGTTCTGGAGGGATCAGTGTTGAAGTGTTGGTTTGTTGATGAGAGTGTGATGAGAGCTGGCTTCCAAAAGCAACCTCTCCAACCGCACTCTCAGGAATCTCGTCCCCATCCAGAAACAGCAGCCACTTGATCACCACCTTCAACATTCAATCCTGCAGATCCTTGAAAATCTTGTGCAAGATCATGTTGGATACCACTGACCATCAACTGAATGCAGAGATGGGGATTTTTCCAAAATAGTTTAGAAATAAAGGATAAGCCACAGAGACACCCCAGATGGGACTTGAACCCACAACCCCTGGCTTAGAAGGCCAGTGCCTTATCCATTAGGCCACTGGGGCCCCACTTGCTCTTTGCCAATGGCAGCCTTTAAATACTGCACCCTGACCTCTCATCGTCTGTGTTTCTGTGTGTTGTACTCTCACTGATTGGTTCTTCCGCCTTCCATCTCATGCCACATTGTTGGCTGCTTGATAAATTGATCCCGCCTCCCATTTCTCCCCAAACGGACAGATGAGATATCAACCAAACTCCAACTTTGCACAACTCAAGTCTGAGGAAAATGGAGCAGACAGGAAAATAGCAAAGGGCTCAATGTTATTTTGTGCAGCACCTTGAAGATATTTGCAGTTACTGGGGAAGGTGGAAGTGGAGATGTTGCAAAAAGCTGCATTGAGGACAAATCAACAGAATCTTAGCGGGCATTCAGCCCATTGTGGCTGTGCTGTCTCTTTCAGACAATTCACCCCAAGATCTCCCAAATCCCAGAATTATCTTGTTTAAGTTTCTACTAAACAGCATTTGCCATAATCTCAACACAGGCACAATGATTTTTAACAGAGTAGTTAAAAAATCCAGTCAATTTGGATTGAGATGAAGTTGACATGGGATGAAAATCAGCCACTGCAAAGACCAGGCTTAAAAATGAAATCCCTGAAATCCCAGATTTCAGAGGCCAGTGCCATAACCATTAGGCCATGAGGGCACTATATTGGCAGACCACTGGGAACAGTTGACCTCAAATGAGTGTGACAGCCAAGCACACTCCCAGATCTGTGACAACACACTGAGGGACGCACTAAAGGTTCAGGCAGCTGCTGCCAAGGTGTAAAAGGGAAACAACACAGTCTCAGGTCTTTCTGACAAATGATCACATCGTCCTTTCAGTTCTCAGACCCTCTTGGTGCCTGACAATGAACAGAGATCGTTTCCTGCCCAAGTCCAAAATGCCTTTCTTTCCACAACGATACAGAAGGTTTGAGAAATGTCAATATTCCAATGGTTTGTTGGTTCTTTTCTCTCTGCATAGACTGTACACAACTGATTTAGAACCACTGTATGCATTTCCAAATGATGTTACAAACTGTTTCAATACTTTTTTAACAAATTCAAGTTGAAATGCAAATCAGATTTAGTCTCCCTTTGTCCCCATCACCAACAAGAATACTTGAGTAAAGTTGTGAGGAATTCATCAGACCAATGAGACTCCAGGAATTCTTCCAAGATGTCAGCAATGATCCCAATGAGCCAACCAACGAACGGGAACAGTCATCAGAGAGATCCATCGTGGAGCGACCAAAGAAGGAGTCGATTTGTATCCCTGCGGAGGGCCGCTGTCCTGACCTTGAGATGTATGCTCAACCGTCAGGAGATGGGTGAATGACAGATTTAAAAATCACACAACACCAGGTTAGAGTCGAACATGTGGAAGCACTAGGTTTCGGAGCACTGCTCCTTCATCAGGTGGTTGTGGAGAATAAGATTGCAGGACACAGAATTTATAGCAAATGTTTACAGTGTGATGCAACTGAAATTGTATCTTGAGAAATTGTATCTGGATTGTTTGTGAAGTCTCTCATCTTTTAGAATGGCCAGGTTGGTTTTCGTTCTTTCATATGTAAATTGCAGAACTTTTATCAAAAGTTACATTCTCAAGTGAACTTTAACAATTGGTGTCGTGTGGGCCCAGATGATGCATTGAAGGTGTGAGCTTCCCTGTGTCAGACTGTCTGTGCCACAATGGTCAGACTGATTCTAATCTAATAAACAGATTTACAGCATCTCACAGGAATTCATATCGTTTTTGAGCAAAGTAAAATGTAATTTTGTAAGTACACGTTCATCACACAAACTTATATGTGTGTGTGTATATGGGTGTGTGTATATGTGCGTGTGGGTGTATATGTGAGTGTATGTGTGCGTATATGTGTGTGGGTGTGTATTTGTGTGTATATGTGCGTGTGCATGTGTGTGTGTGCATATGTGTGTGTATATATATGTGTGTGTATGTATATCTGTGTGTGGATGTGTTTGTGTGTGTGGGTGTGTATCTGTGTGTGTATATGTGTTTATGCATGTGAATGTGTGTGTATATATGTGTGCATGTGTGTGTGTGGGTGCGTGTGTGTGTGTATATGTGTGTGTGTTAATATGCGTATGCATGTGTGTGGCTGTGTGTGTGTGGGTGTGTATGTATGTATATATGTGTGTGTGTATATATGTACGTGTACGTGTGTGTATGTGGGTGTGTATGTGCATATGTGTATGTGTTTGTGTTTATGTATATACGTGTATGTGTGTGTATGTGTGGGTATGTGTGTGTGTGTGTAAGTGTGTGTGTATGTGTGCATGTGTGTGTGTATGTGTGTGTGTGTGTGTATGTGTGTGTGTGTACGTGTGTGTGTGTGTGTGTGTGTGTAGTTGAATGGGGTCACCTGTAATGTCCCAGTTGAGGCCATCTCCATTGTTCCCAAACTTGGTGATCAGCCTCTGCTCGGCCACTTTTCATTGTTGCCTGTCCCGAAGTCCCCCTTGGAGGAAGGTCCGAGGTCGAATGTCCCGAATTGCTGAAGTGTTCTCTGACTGGGAGGGAACACTCCTGTCTGTTGACACTCAGAACAGCCCCACCCCCCCACCCCATATATGCACACGCACAGACACACGCACACCCACACGCACACACGCACACGCGCGCACGCACACATGTGCACAGACACACACACACACACACACACACACTTACAAGCACATATAAGTTTGTGGGGTGAATTTGAATTTGCAGAACTACATTTTATTTTGCTCAAAAACTGTATGAACTACAGAGCTAAGGAGAGAATTGTGGCAGCTCCCAGAATCAGGTGGCTCAGTGGTTAGCACTGCTGCCTTACAATACCAGGTTCAATTCCCGCTTTGGGAATTGTGGAGTCTGCACATTGCTCTAGTTTCCTCCCACAGTACAAAGGTGAATTGGCCATGTTAAATTGCCCATAGTGTTACCTGTTTCCACACTGTAGGTAGTCTAATCCAGCGGAAGGATCTGAAGGCCCTAATTTACGAGGGCTCTAAGCTCATGCCTTTCCAGGACTTCTCAGCGGTGGGAAACCAGA
The DNA here is from genome assembly GCF_047496795.1 of Chiloscyllium punctatum. NCBI lineage: Eukaryota > Metazoa > Chordata > Chondrichthyes > Orectolobiformes > Hemiscylliidae > Chiloscyllium > Chiloscyllium punctatum. The sequence goes on along the minus strand of NC_092756.1, from coordinate 75,909,449 downwards.
AAAGAAAACCTTACGATGATGAGCCTAAGACATAGGAATGGAAGTAAGGCCATTCAGCCCATCGGGTCCACCCCCCCCATTCAATCGTGAATGATGGGCATTTCAACGCCACTTTGTGGCACTCTCACCGTTCACCCTTAATTCCTTCCGTGATCAAGAATTTATCAATCTCTGCCCTGAAGACAATTAACGCCCTGGCCTCTGCTGCGCTCCACGGCAATGAATTCCACAGGCCCACCACTCTCTGCCTGAAGAAATGTCTCCTCATTTCCGTTCTAAATTGACCCCCCTCTAATTCTCAGGCTGTGCCCATGGGTCCTGATGGAAACACATTCCCAGCATCCACCCTTTCTAAGCCATGCATTATCTAGTAAATTTGTATGAGATCTCCCCTCAACCTTCGAAACTCTAATCAATACAATCCCAGGATCCTCAGCTGTTCATTGTATGTTAAGCCTCCCATTCCAGGGATCATCTGTGTGAATCTCCGCTGGACATGCTCCAGTGCCAGTATGTCCTTCCTGAGGAGTGGAGCCCTAAATTGGATACAGTATTTCAAATGGGGCCTAACCAGAGCTTTATAAAGTCTCAGAAGGACATCACTGCTTTTACATTCCAACCCTCTTGAGATAAATGGCAACATTACATTTGTTTTCTTAACCATGGACTCAACCTGCAAGTCAACCTTTAGACATTCCTGGACTATCACTCCCAGATCCCTTTGTACTTTGGCTTTAAGAATTTTCTCACTGTTTAAAAAATAGTCCATGCCTGTATTCCTTTTTCCAAAGTGTAAGTCCTAGCATTTGCTCAGGTTGAATTTCATCAGCCATTTCCTGGACCACTCTCCTAAACTGTCTAAATCTTTCTGCAGCCTCCCCATCTCCTCAGAACGACCTGCTTGTCTGCCTAACTTTGCATCATTGGTGAACTTCACCAGAATGTCCCCCAGTCCCTTCATCCAGATCATTAATATATAAAGTGAACAGCTGCGGCCCCAAAACTGAACCCTAGGGGACACCACTTGTCACCAGCTGCCATTCCAAGAAAGAACCTTTTATCCCAACTCTCTGCCTTCTGTCAGACAGCCAATCCCCAATCCATGCCAGTAGCTCACCTCAAACACCATGGACCCTCACCTTACTCAGCAGTCTCCCGTGAGGCACCTTATCAAAGGCCTTTTGGAAATCTAGGTAGATCACATCCACTGGGTTTCCCTGGTCTCACCTACTTGTTACCTCTTCAAAGAATTCTAACAGGTTTGTCAGGCATGACCTCCCCTTACTAAATCCATGCTGACTTGTTCTAATCCAACCCTGCACTTCCAAGAATTTAGAAATCTCATCCTTAATGATGGATCCTAGAATTTAACCTACAACCAAGGTTAGGCTAACAAGCATATAATTTTCCATCTTTTATCTTGATCTTTTCTTGAACAAGGTGTTTACAACAGTGATTTTCCAATCATCTGGGAATTTCCCTGATTCCAGTGATTTTTGAAAGATTGAAAATACCCTCTACTATTTCCTCAGCCACCTCCCGCAGAACTCTCGGATGTAGACCATCGAGGCCGGGAGATTTATCAATTTTTAGACCTTTTAGCGTTTTGAGCACTTCCTCTTTTGTAATGGCTACCATATTCAAATCTGCCCCCTGGCTCTCCTTAATTGTTAGGATAATACTCATGTCTTCCACTGTGAAGACTGACACAAAGTATTGACCAAGTTCTTCAACCATTTCCTTATCTCCCTTCACGAGCCTTCCTGCATCAATTTGGAATGGCACAATTTCTACTTTTGCCTCTTGTTTGTTTCTTATGTATTGAAAGAAACTTTAACCATCATTTCTAATATTACTGGCGAGCTTACCTTCATATTTGATCCTCTCCTTCCTATTTCTATGTCTTTGTTATCCTCTGTTTGTTTTTGTCGTCTCCCCAATCTTCTGATTTCCCAGTGCTCTTGGCCACTTTGGAGGCTCTCTCTTTCCCTATGATACATTTCCTGACTTCCTTTGTCAGCCCTGGCTGTTTAATTCCCGCCCCCTGACGGATAATGTTTCTGCCAAGAGAAGACTGAGGGAGTTTGGGATCCAGTACTCTCTGAGGTATCCGGCGGTGCTCCGATAACCTTACATGGATCCGTACATCTCTTTGATACATCGGAGAAGGCAAGAGACTTTGTGGACAAATTAACCGAATCTGAACAATTTAGTATCTACAAATAGTGTTGTTTGGTTATGTCTTTGTTGTTTTTTAAAGAAACTGAGGAAGTCCAGTTGGAGCTTTCTTTTCCTTGTTTTCCCAATTGGTAATAATCCGGTTTAAACTGTGTTTGGTGGCGGTTGAGATGTGTACTTTCAATTTCTAAGTGAAGTTATACCAGAGGATAGGTGGGGTATTTACCCCATCGATCTGAAATGTTTTTCTCTTTATTCATATTTCTATTCTATGGTATATTTACTTTCTATTCTGCTTGTGTTTGTGGTACGGCTCTAGCTAGAAGGAGGGAAACTGTTTGGGATGGCTTGATGCCCACTCATGCGCAGTTTGCGATGGGTAGTTGACCCCTTTGGGCAGGAGGTGAGTTCCCCTATTCAGCGCCATTGGCACTTTATATGGTGGTTTGTATTGCTTTTAATCTTTGATAGTTTTGTAGGTTTGTCAATTGTAGTGGTTTCAGTTCATGTAGTTTGTATATTTGATGGATCATATGACACTAAGGCTCAGTGATTTGTGGTTCGTGTTCCTCCTCTCTGGAATTTAAATGTTACTGCAGAAGATTATGGCTAATGACATGATTGAATGGTGAACCTGGAATATCAAGGGAAGTCGAGAAGAAAGTGAGGACTGCAGATGCTGGTGATCAGAGCTGAAAATGTGTTGCTGGAAAAGCGCAGCAAGTCAGGCAGCATCCAAGGAACAGGAGAATCGACGTTTCGGGCATCAGCCCTTCTTCAGGAATCAAGGGAAGTCTCTCACCAATTAAGAGGAAGAAGGTACTTTTGAGTCTTAGAAAGGAGAAAGTGGATATTCCTTTGTTTCAGGAGACGCACTTGAATGACAGGGAGCATTTGAAACTACAGCAGAATGGCCTTGATCTGGTTTACTTCACATCATTTAATACCAGAAGTAGGGGAGTGGCTGTATTGGTGAGGAGGAATCTCCAGGTTAAGTTACTAGAGTGTGTCAAAGACACACACACAGGAGGTTTGTAATTCTTATAGCATTGATAAATGGGAAAAATATGGTGTTTAAATGCTATTGTCCTCCAGTGCATCCCCTCAACTTTTTGTTTTCTGAATTGATCAGTCTGGAGTCCTGGCATATCATTATAGGGGGAGATTTTAACTGTCTCATGGATCCCACAGTACTGAGGTTCCCCAAAGCCCCCACCCCCGATATCCTCTGTACAAACTAAACAATGAGTGGATCTGTGTGTGGAGTGAGGGTTGATGGACATCTGGAGGTGTCTCCACCCTACAGGCAGGGATTTTACGGTTTTCTTCTCCAATCCACACAGATGTCACACCAGGATTGATTTTTTTCCAATCCCCGTGGCAACCCTGGACTTGGTGGCACCTTGTACGATCGGTAATATTACCATCTCTGATCACACTCCACTGTACCTGTTGGTTAAGATTAAGGACGTTACAGTGGGTCCAAGGCACTGGCAAATGGATCCTTTTATCCTCAAGGATAATACGTTTGTGGAGCATTTGTCTCGGGAATTTTGGTCTTTCCTCGACATTAACTCACGCTCGGCTCGTAGCCAATCCTTCCTTTTGGAAATTGCCAAAGCCTATGACAGTGGTCAGTTATTTCCTACTCTGCCAGTAGGAGGCGGAAGAAGGGTGAGCAGCAACGTCTCCTCAAAGCATGGTTGAAGGCAGCTGAGAAGGCCTACTTTGACAGGCCCTCGTTGGTCAAGTTCCAGAGGATTGCGGCGCTGCGGTCTGCATTGAATTCCGTGCTCACACAGACAGCAAAGAATGAGCTTAATTTTGCAAAGCAGAGGTCATATGATCATGGAGACAGGTCTGGCAAATACTTAGCATATCTCGCTAGGTAAAAGAGCGCCCCTCAAGCCATTACAGTGATTAGGGAAGGGTCTGGGAACCGAACGTGTGACTCCAAAAAGATTAATGTGTCATTCCAGAGATTTTACACTAAGTTATACCAGTCTGAGGTTTGTGAGGAGGGGCGGGCCAAAATACAGGCTTTATTCAGGATCTGGAGCTCCTGGGTTTGACCCCTGAACAAGAGTCTTTTCTCAATGTCCCCTTATCAGAGCGAGAGGTGCAGGAGGCTGTGAAGCAGCTTCAGAGTGGAAAGGCACCCAGTCCTGATGGACTTTCCAGCGAATTCTAGAAGGAATTTATAAACATATTGTCAGGCCCGATGTTCAACATGTTTAATGACTCATACAGCCATGATTGTCTCCCGCCATCTCTGAGAGAGGCCAATATTTCTCGTATTCTTAAAAAAGGGAAGGTCAATGTAGGGATTGGTGATTTCTCTAGATACAGAGAAGGCGCTTGACCGAGTTGAGAGGCCGTACCTTTTCTATACTCTGGAGCGGTTTGTTTTGGGCGAAGTTTTTATAAGATGGGTAAAGGGTCTCCATAATGACCCTCTCACTGCAATCATCACAAACAGGGTGTGATCAAGCAATTTTAACATTTTTTGGGTCAGCCGGCAGGTCTGTTCCCTTTCCCCACTGCTTTTTACAGTGAGGATTGAATCATTGGTGGAGGGCATTCATAGGGATCCCAATATATCAGCTCCAGACGGGGGGTAAATTTACGTGACCTCACATGTTCCCACATTGTATTTCAATTGGCTAAATTTTTGGGCCAATCCCTAAACCCATCCATCTCCCTCTGTAAACTCTGTGAGTCAGCCTCAACAGTTGCCTTCCCACAAATGTTTGTCCAATCTGTGGATGTGGCACTCCAAGTTCTCCAACGATGGCCTAACTACCACACACCTCCATCATAGCCTCCTTGCAATTGTATTCAATACCTTGACTAAGAAAGGTAAGGGCCCAAATGCATAGCCACAGCCCCATCAGTTCCAACCTTGAACACCCAGATTTCAATCATTTCCATTGACATATTGGACCTTATCATAAATACCAAACATACAGGTAATCTGGGGTTCAAGTGGTAACATTGACTGAATATAGCTTAGTCTGATACCAACACAACCAAAAGAGAAGTTGCTGTATCCACAGACAGATAGGTCTATCTGTTGGAAACCAGTTACCTCATAGGTAAGGCACTAACTTCCTAAACCAGAGATTGTGGGCTCAAATGGTATTTGAATGTTTGATTTTGTTTAACCCTTCAGAGTGCAGCTGATCTCAATCCTGTGTGGTCACATGACCATGACAACAAAATCAGGCATTCTCAATTGATCCTCAGCTGGAGAAATTTGACCTGATAGAAAATTGGCCAAACGAAATTAAACAGCAGCTATCGGCTCGAGAGAACCATGCAGCTAAGATCAAAGAGCTACAAAGATTCAAGAAGAACCAGTTCCAACCAGACTGAGGGTTGTATATTGGAGAAGTGTCAGCCTGAGTCAATCCACTTTATAGCTCCTGGCATGACAACAGTGAAGGGTATTGGTGTGACCCCATTGGATGATGTGAACCCAGCTCATGACCGTATTGGCCAAAGCCACAGAAGATTCTGGAAGATGAGGGACAGGAGAGGGGGAAAACACACCTGAACGCTAAACCCTTAGCAAAGCCTTGACTGGGTCCTGCAGTGGAGCTCTGACCATCTGCTCCAAACCTGTTCAGAAAAGTCCTCGCGTGAGTTGCGCAGGCCATTCAGCCCATCACATCCACACTGACCCTTTGAAGAGCATCCCAGCCAGGCCTAACCCCTATCCTCTCACCCTGCATTCCCCAAAGCCAATCCACCGAACCTGTCCATTTTGGGACTGTGGGATGAAACCAAAGCACCCGGAGTACCCCATGGAGAGAATGTGCAAACTCGACACAAACAGACACCGAAGGGAGGAATCAAAGCCAGGTTCCTGACACTGTGAGGCAGCAGTGCTACCCACTGAGCCACCATGCCATCCCCAGGAGAATCTCAGCAGGTTTTCAGCCATTGTGACTGTGCTTTCTCTTTCAGACAATTCACCTCAATCCTGCAAAACTTGTGCAAGAAGATGTTAGGCACCACTTCCCATCAACTGAATGCAGACATGGAGATTTTCCCAAAGTAAATTAGAAATCAAGTTGAAGAAGGGCAAGTGACTGACACCTCAGATGGGACTCGAACCCACAATCCCTGGCTTAGAAAGCCAGTGCCATATCCATTAGGCCACTGGGGCCACATGGCAGGCTGAAATTCACAGCCTTTATGTACTGCACCCGACCTCTCATACTGTGTGTTTCTGAGTGTTATCCTCTCACTGATTGTTTTTTACCCCGACCATCTCATGCTAAATTGCTGGCTGCTTGATTAATCAATCTCACTTCCCATTTGTCCCCAAACGGACAAACGAGAAATTAACCAAGCTCCAATGTTGCACAACTCAATTCTGAGGAACATGGAGCAGACGAGAAAATAGCAAAGGGCTCAATGTTATTTTGTGCAGCACCTTGAAGATATTTACAGTTAGTGAGGAAGGAGTAAGTGGAGATGTTGCAAAACAGCTGCATTGAGGACAAATCACCAGAATCATAGCAGGCATTCAGCCCATTGTGGCTGTGCTGTCTCTTTCATACAGTTCACCCCAAGATCTCCCAATTCCTGCAATTACCTTGTGCAAGTTTCGAATAATCATCGTGAAAAATCAGACAACACCAGGTTGTAGTCCAACAGGTTTATCTCAAAGTACTAGCTTTCGGAGCGCTGCTGCTTTGTCAGGTGGTTGTGGAGTATAAGATTGTAAGACACAGAATTTATGGCAAATGTTTAGAGTGTGATGTCACTGAAATTATATATTGAAAAAAATCTGGATTGTGTGTGAAGTCTCTCATCTTTTAGAATGACCAGGTTAGTTTCAGTTCTTTCATGTGTAAATCACAAAATGTTTTTCATTGCCAAGTGAAATGGCAAGCTGTCCAATAAAAGCTAAATGCTGTGAATGCTGGAAATCTGAAAGAGAGAAAATGCTGGAGAAATCATGACTCAAAAACATGATTGAGTTTTCTGAAAAAGTCACAAAGAGGATTGATGAGGGCAGAGCGGTGGATGTGATCTATATGGACTTCAGTAAGGCGTTCGACAAGGTTCCCCATGGGAGACTGATCAGCAAGGTGAGATCTCATGGAATACAGGGAGAACTAGCTGTTTGGATACAGAACTGGCTCAAAGGTAGGAGACAGAGGATGATGGTGGAGGGTTGTTTTTCAGACTGGAGCCCTGTGACCAATGGAGTGCCACAAGAATCAGTGTTGGGTCCACTACTTTCCGTCATTTATATATATGTTATTATCATTATGAGGTATCATTAGTAAGATTGCAGATGACACCAAAATTGGAGGTGTAGTGGACAGCAAAGAAGGTTCCCTCAGATTCCAACGGGATCTTGATTAGAAGGGCCGATGAGCTGAGGAGTGATGGGTGGAGTTTAATTTAGATCAATGTGAGGTGCTGCATTTTGGGAAAGCAAATCTTAGCTGGGCTTATAGACTTAATGGGAATGTCCCAGGGAGTGTTGGTGAACAAAGAGACCTGAGAGTGCAGGTTCATAGCTCCTTGAAAGTAGAGTCGGGGATCGATAGGAGAGTGAAGAAGGCATTTGGTATGCTTTCCTTGATTCAAAATCAGTTGTGTACAGTCTATGCAGAGAGATAAGAACCAACAAAACATTGGAATGTTGACATTTCTCAAAGCTTCTGTATTGTTGTGAACAAAAAGGCATTTTGTACTTGGGCAGGAACCGATCACTGTTCATTGTCAGGCACCAAGAGGGTCTGAGAATTGAAAGAATGATGTGATAATTTGTCAGAAAGACCTGAGACCGTGTTGTTTCCCTGTTACACCTTGGCAGATGCTGCCCGAAACTTTAGTGTATCCCTCAACATGTCATTTGAGATGTTGGAACATGCTGGGATGTAATACTCTAATGATGCCAAGACTTTACACTGGCAAATGGCTCTGTGTGCCCTAGTAGCATATTGGGTAAACCACTGTCCTCCAAAGTGTGGGATTGTGAGTTTAAATTCCCTCTGGGCTGCTCACGTTTTAAGCTTGGTCTTTGTAGCTGACTTTTGTCCCATGCCAACTTCATCATGATCCAAATTGACTGCATTTTTCAACTACTCTGTTCAAAATCACTGTGCCTGTGCTGAGATTATGGCAAATGATGTGTAATAGAAACGTGCACAAGGCAATTCCAGGATTTGGGAGATCTTGGGGAGAATTGTCTGAAAGAGACAGCATAGCCACAATGGGCTGAATGCCCGCTAAGATTCTGTTGATTTAGAACATACTACATAGAACATAGAACAGTACAGCACCGAACAGGCCCTTCAGCCCATGATGTTGTGCTGACCATTGATCCTCATGTATGCACCCTCAAATATCTGTGACCATATGCATGTCCAGCAGTTTCTTAAATGTCCCCAATGACCTTGCTTCCACAACTGCTGCTGGCAACGCATTCCATGCTCTCAAAACTCTCTGTGTAAAGAACCCGGCTCTGACATCCCCTCTATACTTTCCTCCAACCAACTTAAAATTATGCCCCCTGGTGTTAGCCATTTCTGCCCTGGGAAATAGTCTCTGGCTATCAACTCCATCCATACCTCTCATTATCTTGTATACCTCAATTAGGTCCCCTCTCCTCCTCCTATTCTCCAATGAGAATAGTCCGAGTTCAGTCAACCTCTCTTCATAAGATAGGCCCTCAAGTCCAGGCAGCATCCTGGTAAACCTCTTCTGAACTCTCTCCAAAGCATCCACATCTTTCCTATAATAGGGCGACCAGAACTGGACGCAGTATTCCAAGTGCTGTCTAACCAAAGAAAGCATTTGTCCTCACTGCAACTTTTTGCAACATCTCCACCTACTTCCTCCCCACTAACTGCAAATATCTTGAAAGCGTTGCACAAAATAACATTGAACCCTTTGCTATTTTCCTGTCTGCACCATTTTCCTCAGATGTGAGTTGTGCAATGTTGGAGTTTGGTTGGTTTCTTGTCTGTCCGTTTGGGGACAAATGGGAAGCGAGATTGATTTATCAAGCAGCCAATTTTTTAACATGAGATGGATGGTGTAAAAAACAATTAGTGAGAGTATAAAAATAAGAAACATACAATATGAGCCATCAGGGTGCAGTATTTAAAGTCTGCCAGGTTAACAGCAGACATGTAGCCCCAGTGGCCTAATGGATAAGATATTGGGCTCCTAACACTATCCTGAGTAGCTAAATTTCATAGGTTGTCCTTGTTGAACTTGACTTCTAATCTACATTATAAACATCCCCATGTCTGCATTCAGTTGATGGGAAGTGCTGTCCAACATGAACTTGCACAAAGTTGTCGGGGATCTGCAGGATTGGGTCGAAATTGCCTGAAAGAGACAGCAGAGCCACAATGGTGAATGAACTGCTGAGATTCTCCTGGGGCTGGCATGGCGACTCACAGTGTCAGGGACCTGGCTTTGATTCCTCCCTTGGGTGTCTGTTTGTGTCGAGTTTGCACATTCTCTCCATGGGGTACTCGGAGTGCATTGTGTTCCTCCCACAGCCCAAAGATGTGCAGGTTCGGTGGATTGGATTTGGGGAATGCAGGGTGAGAGGAGAGGGATTGGGCCTGGATGGGATGCTCTTCAGAGGCTGAGTGTGGACTTGATGGGCTGAATGGCTTGTCCCCCTCACTCTAGGGCTTTTATGAACAAGTTTGGAGCAGATGGTCAGAGCTCTGCTGCAGATCCCAGTCAAGACTTTGCTAAGGGACTGGCATCCAGGTGTGTGTTCATATCCTTCTTTTCCCTGACCTTCCAGAATGTTCCATATCTTTGGCCAAAGGGGTCATGAGCTGGGTTCACATCATCCAATGGGGTCACATTGCCAGGAGCTAGACAATGGATTTACTCAGACTGACACTTCCAGTCATCGAGTCATAGAGATGTACAGCACAGAAACACACCCTCGGTCCAACCCGTCCATGCCGAACAGATATCCCAACCCAATCTAGTCCCACCTGCCAGCACCCGGCCCATCTCCCTCCAAACTCTTCCTATTCATATACCCATCCAGATGCCTTTTAAACAATGTAATTGTACCATCCTCCACCACTTCCTCTGGCAGCTCATTCCACACACATACACCACCCACTGCCTGAAAAAGTTGCCCCTTAGGTGTCCTTTATATCTTTTCCCTCTCACTCTAAACCTAAGCCCTCTAGTTCTGGAGTCCCTCACCCAAGGGAAAAGACCTTGGCGGTTTACCCTATTCATGCTCCTCATAATTTTATAAACCTCTGTAAGGTCACCCCTCAGCCTCCGATGCTTGGATCTTATCCTTAGAGGAACTGGTATCAGCTTCCACCACTGTGACTGTGTGTTCAACCTCATCCGTCCTCTTTTCCAGGTCTCCCAGCTGCTGTTCATGCTTCTGCAGCATGATCGAGATCGGGGCCAGCTTCACCTCTATCTGCTTCCCCAACATCTCGCGAGATTTTGTGAGCTCCTTCCGCAGGGCCTGGTCGGTAATCGAGTCCGAGGATCCTGCAGGCTGGGCCGGGGGCCTGGCCCCGGACACTGCTCCTCCCTTCTTCAACATCCCTGGACGATGAAAACGCAGGTACGTTGATTTTTCACAATGTCCTGGGACTCCACAACCTTTTCAGAGTCCCAGGATATCGTGATGGTCCAGATTGGGTGGGATAGAAATTCGTCCCCCTTGTGCTGTGGTGCAAAGCTCTGCAACATGATCGTCTGAGATCACCGCCATCTTGGATCCCCAGAGTGCAGTGAAAGAATATAACTCAGAAAAACCCACAATGAGTGGTCAGGGTGCAGTATTTAAAGTCTGCTATTTTTGTGTTTACTGTGCAGCCCCAGTGGCCTAATGGATAAGGCATTGGCCTCCTAAACCAGGGATTGTGGGTTCAAGTCCCATCTGGGGTGTTGGACTTTTCCTTGTGTGTCCTCGCTCTTTAATCCACTTTGCAAACATCCCCATGACGGCATTCATTTGATGGGATGTGGCAGCCCATGTGACCTTATGATGGAGATGTGAGGTAGTTAGGCCATCATTGGAGAACTTGGAGTGCCGCATCCACAGATTGGACAAACATTTGTGGGAAGGCAACTGCTGAGGCTGACTCACAGAGTTTACAGAGGGAGATGGATGGGTTAAGGGAGTAGCCAAAAACTTAGCAAATGAAAAACAATGTTGGAACGTGTGAGGTCATACACTTTGGTAGGAAGAATAAAGCAGCTGGATATTATTTCAGTAGAGAAAGACAGCAGAAAGTTCCAGCACAGAGAGATATGAAATGTGTTTTTGCGTTCTCGCCGTTGATCCTTTGCTGTGACCAACCTTCATGGTAATATCGGTGAGATGTTCTTGGTTTCTCTTTAGTTCTTGAGTCTGGTTAAGCCGACTGTGATTTGCAGGCCGTGGTGAGACTGCGGTCAAGATCACCGTCAGTTTCTTGGATGAAGTCTTCACGACTGGTAACGCTGACAATCACCACTGGAGAGTGTCTCTGCCATTATCTGCAGCTGGCCTTGCACATCAACGGTTTCATCAGCAAACCTCAAGAGACAACATCCAAAACCTTTGTGCTCTTGAAGGCAAATCCCTTCTCATTAAGGCAAGAAACAAAATGTCTTTAATGTGATGATGTTGATTTGAACATTCGGGAAGATCAGGGAAAAGGAGCATAGGGACACACACCTGGATGCCAGTCCCTTCACGAAGCCTTGACTGGGCCTTTGACCATCTGCTCCAAACTTGTTCAGAGAAGCCCTAGAGTGGGGTGGGAGGAGGCCATTCAGCCCATCACATCCACACTGACCCTCTGAAGACCATCCCATCCAGGCCCAAGCCCGATCCTCTCACCCTGCATTCCCCAAAGCCAATCCACCGAACCTGCACATCTTTGGGCTGTGGGAGGAAACCAAGGCACCCGGAGTACCCCATGGAGAGAATGTGCCAACTCTACACAAACAGACACCCAAGGGAGGAATCAAAGCCAGGTCCCTGACACTGTGAGGCAGTCCTGCCAGCCACTGAGCTACCATGCCATCCCCAGGAGAATCTCAGCAGGTTTTCAGCCATTGTGACTGTGCTGTCTCTTTCAGACGATTCACCCCTGTATCCTGCATATCCTCAACATTCTGTATTTTTCTGACACAAGGTCCCACCAACCCAACACAGACCTGGGGACTTATCCAGATGAGATGAGAAATTGACTTGACCTCGGACGAAGATCAGCCATGAAGACAAGGGTTAAAAGTCAGACACCCCAGATGGGACTTGAACCCATAATCCCTGGTTTAGGAGACCAGTGCCTTATCCATTAGGCCACTTGGGCCACATGTGTGGTGCTAAAATGGCAGCTTTTAAGTTTTGTTTTCCAAGAACACACTGACTGTGGCTCAGCCAGCACAGAGTCAGTGCCCTGGACTGAGGGGATTCTAAATCTCCTGGTTATATATGTTTTTCTCTTTACCCCCGCACTGCTGCCTAACTGTGGTAGTGCTTATATTTTCCCCAGCCCCCATGTTGTGTGTGTGCAGGTGTGAGACACAGTGAAAGACAACAGATGTACAAATCTTTATTCAATTCCCACCACCAGGAAGAAAGGAAACAGCCGAGTGGCCAGTGACAAGCATCAAAGGGCAATGCTGTGTGACCAAACAGTGAGGGGGAGGGCACTCTCTGAACAGCTCAAGGATGTTGGTAGACACTGCGTGCTCCTTCTCCAGGGACACCCGGGCTTGAACGTAACCACGGAAGAGGGTCAGGCAATCGGCCCTAACAACCAGTTTGGCCAGGCCGAGGAGCAGACCCACGAGGAGATCCTCTGACCAACCCTCCCCCCTCGGCACTGGGTGCCCAATGATGGGGAGTGTGGGGCTGAAGTCCAACCAGAAACGGAGGAGAAGGTTTCCCAGAAAGCTCAAAAGGGAGTGCAAGCGTCCTGTTCCATGGACTCCACAGTACCACAGAACAAGCAGTTGGGCTGGGAGTCCGTGAACCACCACAATCTGCGGACTGCCGCGTGCAATACCCTCCACCCCAGATCCACGTGAGAAAGGGGGAGGACTCCCATGTAGAGAGCCCTTCACTGAGGATGGTCCCCACCGCCCGGTGGTAAATGGGCACGCCAGGGTGTGTCCGGGAGGTGGATGAGGGTGTGCAGCAGCAGTCTGTACAGGGCCCTGTGTGATACACCCCTGAAAGGGACAAAACTAAAACTCCGGAGACAGCTCAGGTTGTGGGGCACAGTCTCCCGCAGGAAGTACAGGACCCTGGGGCCAATGTGAAATTCCGTCCGGGCAGGAGTGAGTGCAGACGGGATCCCACCGCACACCTGAGCATCCTCCAACTGGGGCACTACGTGGGGTCTGAGCACCGTCGTTTTAAGGTGTCGGATGGTGGTGGCCACGTACCGGACGTCTCCCGCTGCCCTGCTCGCTATATCCTGCGGCAGCGTCCAGCCCAGGCCCCCACCATCCAGCACGTCCCCGACCCTGGTCACCCTCGCAGTCACAGCCCTCCCATAAGACCATAAGACCATAAGACATAGAAGTGGAAGCAAGGCCATTCAGCCCATCGAGTCCACTCCGCCATTCAATCATGGCTGATGCGCATTTCAGCTCCACTTGCCAGCGTTCTCCCCGTAGCCCTTAATTCCTCTAGACAACAAGAACCTATCAATCTCGGCCTTGAAGACATTTAGCGTCCCGGCTTCCACTGCACTCCGTGGCAATGAATTCCACAGGCCCACCACTCTCTGGCTGAAGAAATGTCTCCGCATTTCCGTTCTGAAATGACCCCCTCTAATTCTAAGGCTGTGTCCACGGGTCCTAGTCTCCTCGCCTAACAGAAACAATTTTCTAGCATCCACCTTTTCAAAGCCATGTATTATTTTGTACGTCTCTATTAGATCTCCCCTTAATCTTCTAAACTCCAACGAATACAATCCCAGTATCCTCAGCCGTTCCTCATATGCTAGACCTGTCATTCCAGGGATCATCCGTTTGAATCTCCGCTGGACACGTTCCAGTGCCAGTATGTCCTTCCTGAGGTGTGGGGACCAAAACTGGACACAGTACTCCAAATGGGGCCGAACCAGAGCTTTATAAAGTCTTAGTAGTACATCTCTGCTTTTATATTCCAACCCTCTTGAGATAAGAGACAACATTGCATTCGCTTTCTTAATCACAGACTCAACCTGCATGTTGACCTTTAGAGAATCCTGGACTAGCACTCCCAGATCCCTTTGTGCTTTGGCTTTATTAAGTTTCGCACCATTTAGAAAGTAGTCCATGCTTTTATTCTTTTTGCCAAAGTGCAAGACCTCGCACTTGCTCACGTTAAATTCCATCAGCCATTTCCTGGACCACTCTCCCAACCTGTCTAGATCCTTCTGTAGCCTCCCCACTTCCTCAGTACTACCTGCCTGTCCACCTAACTTCGTATCATCGGCAAACTTTGCTAGAATGCCCCCGGTTCCCTCATCCCAATCATTAATATATAATGCGAACAGCTGTGGCCCCAGCACCAAACCCTGCGGGACACCGCTCGTCACCGGCTGCCATTCTGAAAAAGAACCTTTTATCCCAACTCTATGCCTTCTGTCAGATAGCCAATCCTCAATCCATCCCAGCAGCTCACCTCGAACACCATGGGCCCTCACCTTACTCAGCAGCCTCCCGTGTGGCACCTTATCAAAGGCCTTTTGAAAGTCCAGATAGACCACATCCACTGGGTTCCCCTGGTCTAACCTACTTGTTACCTCTTCAAAAAATTCCAACAGGTTTGTCAGGCATGACCTCCCTTTACTAAATCCATGTTGACTTGTTCTAATCAGACTCTGCTCTTCCAAGAATTTAGAAACCTCATCCTTAATGATGGATTCTAGAATTTTACCAACAACCGAGGTTAAGCTGATTGGCCTATAATTTTCCATCTTTTGCCTTGATCCTTTCTTGAACAAGGGGGTTACTACAGCCATCTTCCAATCATCCGGGACCTTTCCTGACTCCAGTGACTCTTGAAAGATCTCAACCAATGCCTCTGCTATTTCCTCAGCAACCTCTCTCAGAACTCTAGGGTGTATCCCATCGGGGCCAGGAGATTTATCATTTTTAAGACTTTTTAACTTTTCTAGCACTATCTCTTTCGTAATGGCAACCATACTCAACTCAGCCCCGTGACACCCTTTAATTTTTGGGATATTACTCATGTCTTCCACTGTGAAAACTGACACAAAGTACTTGTTAGGTTCTTCTGCTATTTCCTTATCTCCCATCACTAGGTTCCCTGCATCAGTTTGAAGTGGCCCAATGTCGACTTTTGTCTGTCGTTTGTTTCTTATGTACTGAAAGAAACTTTTACTATTATTTCTAATATTACTGGCTAGCCTACCTTCATATTTGATCCTCTCATTTCTTATAACACTCTTTGTAATCCTCTGTTTGCTTTTGTATCCTTCCCAATCTTCTGATTTCCCACTGTTCTTAGCCACTTTATAGGATCTCTCTTTTTCTTTAATACATTTCCTGACTTCCTTTGTCAGCCAAGATTATCTAATCCCTCCCCGGTTAATCTTTCTTTTCTTGGGAATGAACCTCTGTACAGTGTCCTCAATTATACCTCCAAACTCCAGCCATTTTTGCTCTAGTGTCTTCCCGGTTAGCCTCTGCTTGCAGTCTATTTTAGTCAGTTCCTCTCTCATGCCCTCATAATTACCTTTATTCAACTGTAACACCATTACATCAGATTTTGCCTTCTCCCTTTCAAACTCCAGACTGAACTCTACCATATTATGGTCGCTACTTCCTAAGGGTTCCCTTACTTTAAGATCTTTTATAGAGTCTGGTTCATTGCAAAGCACTTTTTCAACACCTCCTCCCTCACCTCTATCCAAGGCCCTAAAGGAGCCTTCCACATCCATCAAAGTTTCACCTGCACATCCACCAATATCATTTATTGTATCCGTTGCTCCCGATGTGGTCTCCTCTACATTGGGGAGACTGGGCACCTCCTAGCAGAGCGCTTTAGGGAACATCTCCGAGACACCCGCACCAATCAACCAAACCGCCCCGTGGCCCAACATTTCAACTCCCACCTCCCACTCTGCCGAGGACATGGAGGTCCTGGGCCTCCTTCACCGCCGCTCCCTCACCACCAGGAGGAAGAACGCCTCATCTTCCGCCTCGGAACACTTCAACCCCAGGGCATCAATGTGGACTTCAACAGCTTCCTCATTTCCCCTTCCCCCACCTTATCCTAGTTTCAAACTTCCAGCTCACTTACTGTCTCCTTGACTTGTCCGACCTGCCTATCTTCTTTTCCACCTATCCACTCCACCCTCTTCTCTTTGACCTATCACCTTCATCTCCTCCCCCACTCACCCATTGTACTCTATGCTACTCTCTCCCCACCCCCACCCTCCTCTAGCTTATCTCTCCACGCTTCAGGCTCACTGCCTTTATTCCTGATGAAGGGCTTTTGCCCGAAACGTTGATTTCGCTGCTCGTTGGATGCTGCCTGAACTGCTGTGCTCTTCCAGCACCACTAATCCAGTATTTGATTTTCAGCATCTGCAGTCATTGTTTTTACCGACTAGGTCCAGAATAGCCTGCTCTCTTGTGGGCTCCATGACAAGCTGTTCCAAAAAGCCATCCTGTAAGCATTCCATGAATTCCCTTTCTTTAGATCCACTAGCAATATTATTTACCCAGTCCACCTGCATATTGAAGTCACCCATGATCAATGTAACCTTGCCTTTTTGACATGCCTTCTCTATTTCCCGGTACATGTTGCGTCCCTGGTCCTGACCACTGTTAGGAGGTCTGTACACAACTCCAATTATGGTGTTTTTGCCTTTGTGGTTCCTCAATTCCACCCACACAGACTCCACATCATCCGACGCGATGTCATTCAATACCATAGATTTAATTTTGTTCTTAACTAACAAGGCAACCCCACCCCCTCTGCCCACCTCTCTGTCTTTTTGATAAGTTGAAAAACCATGGAGGTTTAACTGCCAGTCCTGACCCCCCTGTAACCAAGTCTCTGTGATGCCTACTACATCATAATCATTCACTATTATCTGTGCCATTAATTCATCGGCTTTGTTATGAATGCTACGAGCATTCAGGTAAAGTGCCTTAATGCTAACTTCCTTATCATTAGAGATGTTGGAAGTCATATGTCCTAAGTTATCCTTGCTTTTTTCTGCATTCTCAGTCTGCCTCAATTTTAAATCCGCCTGGAAACATGCTATCCCGCTGCTTATCTTTCCATTTACCTCCATACTCCCTGTCGCTTTCACTTTCCCTTCCCCCCAACTCAGAAGTTTAAAGTCCTACTGACCACCCTATTTATCCTCTTCGCTAGAACATTGGTACCTGATCGGTTCAGGTGGAGACCGTCCCAACGGTACAGATCCCCCCGGTTCCAAAACTGATGCCAATGCCCCATGAAGTGGAATCCCTCTTTCCCACACCAATCCCTTAGCCACGTGTTTACTTGCCTAATTTTCTTGTCCCTATGCCAATTGGCACGTGGCTCGGGCAGTAATCCGGAGATTATGACCCTTGAGGACCTGTGCTTCAATTTCCTGCCTAGTGCTTCGTAATGCCCAAACAGGTCCTCCACCCTAGTCTTGCCTATGTTGTTGGTACCAACGTGAACCACAACAACTGGATCCTCCCCCTCCCGCTCCAATATCCTTTCAAGCCGGTCAGAGATGTCTCGCACCCTGGCACCGGGCAGGCAACACACCATGCGAGACTCCCGATCCGGCTTGCAAAGGATACTATTTGTTCCCCCTAATTATAGAATCCCCTATAACCACTACTTGTCTATTAGTTCCCCCCTCTTGAATGGCCTTCTGCACCATGGTGCCTTGGTCAGTTGGCTCATCCTGTCCAGAGCCCTTTTCCTCATCCGAACAGGGAGCAAGAATCTCATACCTGTTGGACAAGGTCAAGGGCTGAGGCTCCTCCACTCCTGAACTCAGGTTCCCCCGACCTGCCTCACTTACAGTCACACTCTTTTGTGCCTGATCACTAACTGAATGTGAATTAATTAATCTCCCAGGTGTGACTGCCTCCTGAAACAAAGCATCCAGGTAACTCTCCCCCTCCCGGATGTGCCGCAGCGTTTGAAGCTCAGATTCCAGATCATCAACTCTGATCCGGAGTTCTAACAGCAACCAACACTTGCTGCAGATGTGGTCACTGCCGTTCACAATGGGATCAGCCAGCTCCCACTGCATGTGTTTCTCTCTGCATAGACTGTACACAACTGATTTAGAACCTTTGTATGCATTTCCAAATGATGTTACAAACTGTTTCAAAACTTTGTTAATAAAATTAAGTTGAAACGCAAATTAAATTTAGTCTCCCTTTGTCCCCATCACCAACAAGAATACTTGAGTAAAGTTGTGAGGAATTCATCAGACCAATGAGACTCCAGGAATTCTTCCAAGATGTCAGCAATGATCCCAATGAGCCAAACAACAAACGGGAACAGTCATCAGAGAGATCCATCGTGGAGCGACCAAAGAAGGAGTCGATTTGTATCCCTGCGGAGGGCCGCTGTCCTGACCTTGAGATGTATGCTCAACCGTCAGG